>NC_080164.1:26730603-26840603 GCF_950295315.1 Erinaceus europaeus | reverse complement strand
GGGTACTCACGGGATGCACCATGAGAAGGTAGGCACTAGAGGGCAGGAGCTCAGCCCCATACTCCTGCCTCCCCACACACCCTCTAAGAAAATGCATTCGCTGTGTTCAAAGTCCAGCCTAGCCTCTTCACCTTGGACATATCCTGACCTCATGCCTGTCCTTGTGGTCTGAGTCCCAGCTGCTCTGGGCATCATCCCCTTCTCTGGTCCACGTGGGGACTGAAACTGTGTGTTCTGCATGGAGTGATAGGAGGCCAGACTGCCTCTCTGCCCCCACCCCTGCCCTTGCAAGGCCTCAGTCTTAATGCTTTTCCTCCTTCATGCCTGTGTCAGCAGATGCACCTGCCTGTCCAGCTGTGCCCACTGCTTGTCACACAACCCAGTGGGGAAGGTGACTGGGATTCAGGGGGTTCAAGAGCAAGGCTTAGGTGGGAGGAAGACACCCAGGACTTGTCTCCCTACTGGTAGGACCTGAACTCCTGAGGCTGAGGGCAGTCATCCATGGCTGCGTGTGGCCAGGAGAGAGAATACAAGTCAGGACTGGCCTCTGGGGGGCAAGGGGAGTCCTGAATTAGGAGAGGCACCCTAAGAGAGAAAAGGGGTTCCAGGACAAGGATGTGAGCTGTTTCCCCCAATTTTGCTGTTAGCTCCAGGAAACTGCTAGCTGAGGTAGCAACAGGATGGTGTCGGTGACCTTGAAAAGAGTTGCTGTAATGGGAGGTGGGGGGGGGGGGAGAGAAAGGCTTGACTGAAACAAGCGTGAAGGAGAGATGGAGACGAGGGACTGGACACACAAACTTGGGCTGGGGATGGAGGGCGTGGGGCAGGGGGAGGGCAGAATGCTTGAGTTTTAAAGAAGGGAGAAGGAAAAACATCTGTGTATATAGATGTAGTCTAGACAAAGAGGGCATTCAGACCAGGACTGGGGCAGGGAGCTAGGGGAATTCCTGGAATGATGGCCTGAAGGGTGAGGGGTTTGGGAGGCAGTGCAGAGGTGAGGGACAATTATGACTGGCCCAGGTGCTCATTTGTAGAAGTAGGGACACAGGTGGGTGGGGCAGATGCTGGTGGGGGTTTTCTGTGGAGTGGAAGTGGTGGGGGTCTTCTCAGTTCTGCTTCTATTTCCCAAGAAGAGTAGGAAGGAGCCGGGTGTTAGAAATAAAGAGGTAACTGAAACCTAAAAAAGTAAGCTTGCTAGTGAGTCCTGAAGTCAATGTGGGGAGGGGATAGGAGCTGGTCCAGAACTGGATGGGGCTTTAGTGTCCCTTGAAGGGCTGACATTAGGTGCGAGATCTCACAAAGGATGAACTCACACTGGAAAGACACAGAACACAAGAGATGTTTATTTTTTAATTTTTCTGTCATCACTGAAGCTTCACTATTCTGGGATGACAGAGAGAAGGAAGAGGAGGAAAGACACCACAGTACTGAAACTTCCTTTAGTGCCATAAGGTTTGGGCTCAAACCTGGATTGTACATGCAGCAATACAGGCTCACTATCCAGCTGAGCTACTCTGCCAGCTCAGCACAAAAGATGTTTATAAACCCATGTAGAATGAGAATAAGATGACCCAGCGAGGGAGTCGGGTGGTAGTGCAGCGGGTTAAGTGCAGGTGGCACAAAGTGCAAGGACCAGCATAAGGATCCCGGTTCGAGCCCCCAGCTCCCCACCTGCAGGGGAGTTGCTTTTACAGGTAGTGAAGCAGGTCTGCAGGTGTCTATCTTTCTCTCCCCCTCTCTGTCTTCCCCTCCTCTCTCTATTTCTCTCTGTCCTATTCAACAACAATGACATCAATAATAACTACAACAATAAAACAACAAGAACAACAAAAGGGAATAAATAAATATATGTAAAAAAAAGATGACCCAGCAAATAAAGGACTTGGAGATCTGTAAACTTCAAGTGATAAAACAATTACCTAAAGGTCATTAAGTAAATCGGCATATAATTAAGGGCATAAAAGAAGCTATCAGAAACATAAGAGCACACTGAAAATAAAATTTCATGAATAAAATCACTAATATTAAAGATTCACTGAACAGCTTAAACAGTACATTTGTATATACAAAAGAAGAGAAAACCAACAACTAGAAGATCTGTCTGAGAAGACAAACATGAAGAAATAAGTTAAAACTATGAAATAGACACACAAAAAAGCAAGATCAAAATGGGCTCTTTAACTTATGTCTAGTATTTAGGAACTTAAGAAAAAGGAGGGGGTTGGCGGTGGTATACCCAGTTGAGTGCACAGACCCAGATTTAAGTCTCCGCTTTCCAACTGCAAAGGGGGAAGGGGGCTACTTTACAAGTGGTGAAGCAGGTCTGCAGGTGTCTCTCTTTCTCTTTCCCTCTCTACTTCTCTCTCCTTTGTCAATTTCTCTTTGTCATATCAAGGATGAAAACTACAAAAATTTTCAATTCAACTCTGCAAACATTTTTCTGGAACCATTTCTGGCGTGTAGCTTAACTCTTAGAAGGTAAGCTCCAGAAAGAAGGTGTGGGTAACAGAATTAAGGGTACTGTTGGAATTTTTTTTTGGTATATTTCTGGTTTCTGATATGCTTCAAAAGTAAACTACAAATTTCATATGAGCTGCTGTTTCTTTCTTTCTTTCTTTCTTTCTTTCTTTCTTTCTTTCTTTCTTTCTTTCTTTCTTTCTTTCATTTGTTTCTGTAAAGGATTAAGTCCTAGGGGGGCAGGCAATGGCACACCTGCTTAAATGCACATAGTACCACACACAAGGACTCAGGTTTAAGCAACCCCCCTACCTGCAGCAGAGACACTTCATGAGTGGTGAAACAGGTCTGCAAGTGTTTATCTTTCTCTCCCTCTCTATCTCTCCCTTCCTTCTCAATTTCCTTCTGTCCTATCAAATAAAATAAAGAAAAAATGGAAAAGAGGGAAAATGGCCCCGGGAGTGGATTTGTAATACTGGCACTAAGCTCCACTGATAACTCTGGAGGGAAGAAAAAGGAGGAGGAGGAGAAGGTAAAGGAGGAGAAGGAGACAGAGAAGAAGGAGAAGAGGAAGGGGAAGAGGAAGAAGGAGAAGAGGAAGATGGAGAAGGAGAAGAAGAATTAAGTCCTAGAATTGGGTTAGCGCTGAAGATAGTTTTCTTATTTGACTGAGGATTGATTCCAATCAATTTAACCTGAGATATCTTCTTTAAAGAAGAAACTAAGAGGAAGTCAGGTGGTAGTGCAGTGGGTTAAGCGCACATGGTGCAAAGCGCAAGGACCGGCGTGAGGATCCTGGTTCAAGCCCTCGGCTCCCCACCTGCAGGGGAGTCACTTCACAAGTGGTGAAGCAGGTCTGCAGGTGTCTATCTTTCCCTCCCCCTCTCTGTCTTCCCCTTCTCTCTGCATTTCTCTCTGTCCTATCCAACAATGACATGAATAACAACAACAATAATAACTACAACAACAATAAAAACAAGGGCAACAAAAGGGAAAATAAATAAATAAATATTTAAAAAATAAAGAAATAAGAATGAGGAGAATAAGAAGAACCTAGGACTAGGTCCTAGACAATTACTCTGGTCTAACTTTCTAAGTCTCAAAAACCTTCAAAAGATTTATTTCCAGAGGCAATCTCTGGCTGGAAACCAAAGACCATTACAAAAAATATTTATTGAAACCCCCCACAAACAGGTGAATCATCCATCTAGGAAGGCATCCAGAGACTTGGGGGAACTAGCTAGTGTGGATGAATGAACTGCAAAGAATGCTAAAGCTTTGGTTCCCATATTTTATTTCTCTGACTAGATACTTCTCTGGGGGCAGAGACTTTAAGGGATATGAAAAAGTTTGTAAACATATGAAAGGAATGAGGCATTCCAAAAGGAAATTTGAGAGAATGCTTTTGTGTAGAAAATTGGAAGAAGGACTATAAAAATGATGGATAATTGCAAAGTGATGTTTCAAAACCCATATGGAGCAGAGTCCCCATAAAGTGAGCAGTGCTATCCTGAGACAAAATGTGGCAATAAAAATCTCTACTTGGGAAAGGAACTTTCCGAGGAGAGAGTCTGTAATTCTATCATTTGGCAAAAGTTAGAATCCTCTCTTGGGCTGCCAGGGAAGATGCTTAAATCAGTTTTTATGTGGTTTCCTTCAGTGAGACTTCAGGAAAACGGCCAAGTATGTGTGATTTAATTTGATTCCAGTTCTGATGGACTGGATCATACACTCTTTTGGGACATGAATCCTCAAGTTTGGCTCCTTCCATTAGGCTCTCTGGCCATGTTTCATCCAGGGGAGAATTGCTGAGTGCCAGTCTGTGCCAGGCAAAGGGTAAGGTGTTAAACAGCTCTATCTTGTCATGCTGGTTCTCGGGGATCGTCTTTCAACTCTTCTCTCCTTACCCCTCAAATACTTCACTCATTCTCCTCTTGCAGTTTTCTCATTTCCTTGAGACCTTTCTCTTGGTTTTGCTGAGAAAAGAGGAGCTAGAGGAGTCAGCAGAAGAGAACGTTCACACTTTCCAGCAACTCTAGACAACCATGCTTAGCCAGGTCTCTGGGCACTGTGAGTTCTCAGTCACCATTCCTAGTTGGACTCAAAGCCTCCACTGGGTGACCTGACCCCTTTTCTCTTCAACTCACAGTAATTCCAGAACACAGCTTCAGCCAATCTTCTTTCCCTCTCACACTCTCCTCGTGGGATCCTTCCCATCATCACCCAAGAATCACTCCTTGATTCGATGTGAACCTCTGATCATTATTTTTCTGTTCTTCTCTGAACATCAATAATAGTAATGACAACAGTAAAGCCTGTATAAAGTTTTATTATCAGTTCTCTTCTCCAGTCATTCCTGCAAACCTTCCAGCCAGACTTTCAACTCCACAGCTCGACTGACGCTGCTCTTGCTAGTGTCACTTCCAGTCTTTGTGCCACCGAAGCCAACATTCATACCTCAGTCTGCTAGTTCATGTGACTTTATTATCTTTATTCATTCATTCATTTGATAGAGATAGCCAGAAATCGAGAGGGAAGTGGGTGATAAGAAGGGAGAGAGACAAAGAGACACCTGTAGCACTGTTTCACCACTCACACAACTTTCCCTCTGCAGGTGGGGACTAGGGGCTCAAACCTGGGCCCTTGCACATTGTATCATGCATGTCACCACCCAGTCCCAGATCAACCCCTTTTAAAAAAGTTTTCTTTACTTGGCCCCTGCCCCTCCTCAGTTCATCACTTCTCCTGGTTGTTCTTGCTCTAGTGAGGGATCTTCTTTGAACTCACAGCCCTACACATTTTCTCTTTGTATTTTTGACCTTAAGCTACTAGAAAACCTCTAGGTCTTTTGGTCCTGGGCAATCTTCTCCAGTACACATCCTCCTTAGATCGTCTTCTATGAATACATGACCTTAAACACCATCTCTTCACTCACGATTTCCAAGATGAGAAACCCAGCCTGACCTTCTTGAATTCCAGACCTTGTCTTGTTTTCTATTTTAATCTCCACTTGCATCTTGGTTGTGAAGGTCAAACTTGACATTGCCGAAGACAACTCTTCATTTCCATGCTTGCCTACAACCCAATTCTCCTCCTCTCCTCCCCAGCTCACTTAGTGCTGGCTCCTTCCTATTAGCTACTTAGATCCCAAGTCTTGAAGCTGTCTATGTCTCCCTCCCCTCTCTCAACCTCTGCCAATGTGTACCCAGATCATTTGTTCTTTATTTTCCATACAGATGCTCGATCAATTAACTTCTTCCCACCTCCAATACCACCAGCCTGGTCAAAATCACCATCAGCCTTGTCTGGACTCTCACCTGGTCCCTTCTATATATCTGTGGTCCCACAGATTATTGTTCCTAGAATCATCAGTGACCCTTTGAGTATGTAAATCAGATCCCTGACTTCTTGTGCTCTATGTCCTGTGTCTTTCAGCTCAGCTAAATGAGAAACCAAAGCACCCTGGCTTGCAGTGGGGCAGTACCCCTCTGGCATCTGCTCCCTCATGCCTGCCCTCTCTAACTCTGCTGGCCAGGCTGGACAGGCATGCCCCATCTAAACACTCTCCCCAGGAAGTACATTGCTCCCTCCCTCCCCTTCTCTGTTCCTTCAGGTCTCTGCTTAAACACCACCCTATCCAAGAGGAGGTCACAGAGCATCCCAAGCAGGTGCCACCCACCCCTGTCTTGTCCACTGATCTTGCAGATTGCAAAGTCTTCCCTGCATTTCTGGAGAGCATCTGCTCTCAGTCGATTTGAAAACTTAAAGACAGTTTAGGCTTCTCACTTAGGGCAGAGTTAAAATCATGTCTACTGCATTGTTGTATCATTTGCTTCCAATTGTTGTGTGGGATGATGAGGGAAGAGGCTTCCAGACTCGCTGCTTGTCCCTTCTGTCTCTATCCCTCTTCTATGAAGTGAGTACCAGCATGGACACTGGTTAGCCAGGCCCATGTTCTGTGCCAGCACTGCTGAGGGGTAGCTCTGCCCTGTTTGATCAGACGAATACTCCACACAGTGAGCTTCTGCCATGTCTGAGGTGGAGTGTTAATGACAGTGAGAAACAAAAGAGATAACATGGGGGCCAGGCGGTGGCGCACCAGGTTAAGTGCACATACTACGAAGTGCAAGCACCCAATGCAAAGATTGGGTTCGAGCCCCTGGCTCCCCACCTGTAAGGGGGTCACTTCACAAGTGGTGAAGCAGGTCTGAAAGTGTCTATTTTTCTCTCTTCCTCTCTATCTTCCCCTCCCCTCTCAATTTCTCTCTGTCCTATTCAATAAAAAATAGAAAAATTCGCTGCCAGGAGCAATGGATTCATAGTGCTAGCACCAAGCCCCAGTGATAACCCTGGAGGCAATAAATAAATAGAAAAAAAGTAAAAATAAAGATAAAGATAATGTGCTCCAAGTAGCTTGTAGTAGGAGAGAGATGCTATTGCTCATCAAGAATTAAAATATCTGGAGTTGGGCAGTAGCGCAGCAGGTTAAGCACAGGTGGTGTAAAGCACAAGAACCGGCATAAGGGTCCTGGTTCGAGTCCACCTGCAGGGGAGTCGCTTCACAGGCAGTGAAGCAGGTCTGCAGGTGTCTTTATCTTTCTCTCCCCTTCTCTGTCTTCCCCTCCTCTATTCATTTCTCTCTGTCCTATCCAACAACAACGACATCAATAATAACTACAACAATGAAACAACAAGGGCAACAAAAGGGAATAAATAAATAAATAAATAAATATTTAAAATAATAAAATATCGGACTGGGGAGAAAGCTCAGCATTAATTAAAGTGCAGAACCTGCCAGCTCCCATGGGTCCCAGGTTTGATCCCTGGTACCACCACATGTCAGAGCTGGCCAGCACGATGGTCTCTCTCACTATAAAAGAAAACAAGTAAATAAATCTTTAAAAAATATAATTAAGGGGGCTAGGTGGTGGTGTATTTGCTTGAGCACTTGCATTACAGTACACAGGGACCTGTGTTTAAGCCTCTGGTCTCCACCTGCGGTGTGTGTGTGGGGCAGCTTCATAAGTGGTGGAACAAGTCAGCAGCTGTCTCTCTGTCTCCCTCTCTCCTCTGTTACTCTCAATTTCTCTGTGTCTTTATCCAAAATAAATAAATACCAAAATAAAAAGACCGTAACATTAAAACACATATTAAAAGTCCGGTAGCTGAGTTTTATCCTTTCCCCCATCTTCACATGGGGAGGCTGTGCGAGTGTTGAGAGACGGAGCGACTTCTTCAAGAATGTGCTAGAATAACAAGGGCAAGAGCGGGACGTGCAAGAGGAACTTTGCCTCCAGGTGTGGCACTCCATTCCTCCCCCCACAATGCCAGCCCCTCAGAAAACATGAGGATGGAGACTCCAAAGCTGAGCAGTCCTTTTTCTGTTTTGCTAAGCTCTCGGGAGCCATGGGAGACAGTCCTTGGAATATGCAGCACCTCAGGCCTAAGCTGGGGCCCCTGAGCCTGCAGACACCTGCCCCCACCTGTGTACACAGGCTGATGTTTGCACAGTGCAAGCTGGGATGAGTCAAAGCTGATGTCTGGGCACCCCTTGAGGAGTTGGAACATTCACAACAGGCGCCTGGCACGGCCCACACAATCCATCACATCTGCTGACTTTTAGGGGTGAGAGAAAGCCCCAGGGGTCTCCACACCATCCTGACTGTGAGCTCACATCCCCAGGCCCAGGGCTTCCTTCCCTGAGGGATGCAGCTACCGGAGCTTCCCCCCCCGCCTTGCGACACCAGAGCCAAGATGTCAACACCAGCCAGATGGAAAGCAAGCACGTTCTTCCTCAGTCAGAGCTTCCTCAGCACAGAAAGCAGACAGGGGCTCCTGCGCCTCCACACTCCAGGAACCTTACTTCCTCAGAGTTGCCTGCACACACACCCTGTGGGGGAGGTGAGGCCCTTCCCAAGGCCATTAGCTAAGCTGCCTGAAACTTTGCAGAGACCGGCCTGTCCCAGCTGAAGAGTGCCCATGAGGTAGGTCCTCAGCACCATCAGTCACCCCTCTGCCGCTTGGGTAGGGACTTAGGTGTAAGGGCTGTCCTGGAAGTAAGTGAGGATGCACAGCAGTGCTGGACTTCAGGAGAGAAACTGTGCTCAGAAAACATTCAGCCACTGAACCACATGCATGCTCAGCTAGTCCTGGGGAGAAGGCTCCTGAACCCAGCATCAGGGCCCCCAAGCCTGGTCACTGCACACCCCTGTCTATACAGAGCAAGGCCTGAAGTCCGAGGGTGGTTACTTGTCAGGCCTCCTGGGAGTGAACAGTGGTGGAGATAAGCCCAGGTGAGCAGCCACTGTCAGGGCAGCTCCGTCCTGCTTCCTGCACCTGTCCGCCTCCAGAGGAAACACCTCCAAACCCAGATACTCACGTAGGCCATTCTTCTCTACCCTAAATGTCAGAGACCTGTTTCTGCTAGGGAACCTTCTTTGTTTTCAGTGTTAATGAGGATGAGGGAGTGAAGCTCCAGTCACTAGACAGTCTGCTTGTGCTCAGCTCCCATGGGTGGCAGGCTCCCCCTTGTGGCTCTTGGTGGTCCCACCAGCCAGACACAGCCAGTTTGTGTCTCCCACCTCCTAGTGCTGTCCACTTGAGGTAAACAGCATGAGGGAGAAAGAGAGAGAGGTTGTGTACTTGGAGTGGGAACAGGGGTTTCCTTTCCCTTTAAGCCAGTGTTGAGGAGACCTTGAGACACATTCATGCCAAAGCTAGTGATTAAAAACCTCACAGTGACCCATCTGGACACTGTCCCCTTCCCTGGCACTCTGAGGCAGTAGTGGTCGGGGGAATGGGTTGAGACCTGTGACCCCCCAATCGTCCACCCTAAAAGAAGATAGCACAGGGAGGCAAAGCCATGCACCGTCAAGGCTCAGAGCTCTGGGTGTCTGTGAGGACTGAAGGGGGTCCATCTGTTCTTGTTCTTGAAGACACCCTCCCTTGTCTGCCACAGAACCTCCGGAGCTCTGCAGAAGCTTCTGCAGGAGAGTAAGTGGAGGGGAAACACCACAGAGAATGGAGAATGGCTCCCCCAGGCTGTGTGTATACTCTGGGGAATTGTGGTCCATTAACCAAACCACTCACAGCTTTTCTTTAAGGCACAGAATCCTGGCGGGACAGTAAACGTGCAGAATGAGGTCACCCAGTCACACAGCTGCCACACCACTTCCTTTTGTTTCCTCTCAATTTATTATTCTATTTAAAAGGCAAAAGGCACATCTTTTCAAAAAATTTTATGAAAGAGAGTGAGAGGGAGAGGGAGAGAGGGAGGGGGGAGAGGGAGAGAGAGAGGGAGAGGGAGAGGCAAAGAGAGAGAAAGAGAGAGAGAGAGAGAGAGATGAGAGTACTTCTCAGTTCTGATGTAAGGTAGTGCCAAGGATAGAACGTGGAGTCTCAGGGACCTCAGGCATGCAAGTCCTGTACTCTAATGCCGAACTCACTCTCAGCCTGCTCAGTTCTGTTAAAATGCCCAGTCAAGACACAGTTTACCCACTCAGACATGGATTCAGACAGCACAGCACAGGAGCCATTAAATGTTTTAATGCAGATGTCCCTAAAGGAGTTGTTGATTCAGGCAGTCTGAGAAAACACACACACACACTTACATAAAAGCAAAATCACAGTGAAAACACAAGAGCAATTCAAGACTAATGAGCAAAGACTGTGAGATATTTGAGTGCATTGGAGCACTGGACTTGTGGGCCTGAGGGCGCAGGTTGGGTTCCCTGCCCACAGGTGGCAGAGCTGAGGCAGGTAAGCCCTGTGGCCAGTCCTGTCCTTAGTTACAACTTATGGCTGCGGTCTTGTTGCTGCTTCCAGAAGCAAAGGCTCCTCAACGTGACCCTTTTCCAGCTCTTTCTTTCCAAAGCTCCCCCTCCATCCAAGGTGTCCCCCTAATGCAAATGGCACTGCCTCAGACTTCTTGCTTTCATAAATAAAGAAATATTTCTTAAAAGTCTAGTGAAGAGGGGTCAAGATGTGAAAGACTGAAGCTCTTGTCTAGAAAATGCCTGCTGGGGAGGCTAGGTGGTGGCGTACCTGGTAGAGCTCATACATTGTACAAGGACCTGGGTTCAAGCCCCTGGTCCCCACCTGCAAGGTGTTAAAGCAGTGCTGCAGGTATGTCCCTCTTCCCCTTCAATTTCCTCTGTCTCTATACAAAATAAATAAACTATTTTTTGAAAAGAAAGGAAATGGCTGCTGGGGCTGAGGCATGGTTCACCTGGTAGAGTGCACATGTCACCGTGTCCATGTAACCAGGTTTAAGCCCCCAGCTGCCACATGGGAGAGCCTGAAGGGGGTATGTCTTATAAGTGTGTGGGGGTATGCTGCTCCACCTGGGAAAGCTCCCTTCCCCCATGTAGCTTTGACTTCAAGAGGGGCTTCAACATCTGGAAGAGGTGTCTCCCCAAACCTGTCTCCCCTTCCACCCTTCCCACGCTCTGTCCTGCAGGCTAGCACCAGGGGGCGCTGTTGCATAGGTGACAGCACAAGTCCATGGCCCAGCCAGTGCCACTCTGGAAGGGTATGATGTTCTGCATCAAGCATTAAGTACAATCAGCTGGCCATGGGGCCTGGGAGATAGCTCAACTGGTAGAGCACACACTTGGCTACTTGTGAGGATCCACGTTTGAGCCCCCAGCCACCATATGAAAGACCCATGCAATGGGAAGTTTTCACCAGTGGTGCAGTGGTGTCTCTTGTCTTCTCACTGACTCTTTCCCCATCTTTCACCCTCTGTCAGGGGGAAGAAAACCTGAAAAGTTTTAGTCAGGGGCAGTGCAGTTTGGGTCTAGGGAGACTGTTAATGCTGGAAGAGAATGGAGCAGGAGCTATGGATGGAAAATCAGGAAATGGAGGTCAAGGGAAGCTCTGAGAGCAGCAATAAGGCGCAGCTGTGGGGCCTCGAGTCTGTGCATGGCCTTCTCCACCTGGTGGGCCTCCCACTCAGAGCTCCCCAGTCCCACAGCACATTCCATGCAGAGCAGGGACTCAAAAGGCGGGCTGCACGCATGGTGATGCATGTGTCCACCCAGTGAGCTAGCTCTCTGACCCCCAGTTTTTGTTTCTGAGAGAGACCGAGGAAAGGGAGAGGAAGAGGGAGAGGAAGGGGAAAAGAAGAGAGACATCACAGCACTGCTCCACTGTTCATGAAGACTCCCTGGGGCGAGGCCAGGTATTGGCACACCTGCTTGAGTGCACATGTTACAGTGCACAAGGATCCTGGTTCAAGCTCCTGGTCCCCACCTGCAGAGGGAAAGCTTCAGGAGTGGTGAAGCAGGGCTACAGGTATCTCTCTATCTCTCTCCCTTTCTATCTTCCCCTTTCTTCTCAGTTTCTGGCTGTCTCTATCCAATAAATAAAGATAATACATTTTTTTTAAAAAAAAAAAGCTCCCTGGGGCCATGCATGATGTCCCCATGTGGTGCCAGAGCTTGAACCTAGGACTCCACACTTAGTAAAGAGTGTGCTGTACATGGAGTTGCCTCCCAGCCTTTTGACTTATACTTTCTTCTTCTTCTTCTTCTTCTTCTTCTTCTTCTTCCTCTTCTTCTTCTTCTTCTTCTTCTTCTTCTTCTTCTTCTTCTTCTTCTTCTTCTTCTTCTTCTTCTTCTTCTTCTTCTCCTCCTCCTCCTCCTCCTCCTCCTCCTCCTCCTCCTCCTCCATCTTCTCCTTCTTCTTCTTCTCCTCCTTCTTCTTTTTATATAATTTATTTATTTATCTATTACTGGATAGAAACAGAAATTGAGAGAGGAGATGAGAGAGAATGAGAGACAGAGAGACACCTGTAGCCCTGCTTTACCACATACGAAGATTTCTCCCTGCAGGTGGGGCCCAGGGGCTTGAACTTGGGTCTTTGCACACTGTAGTGTGTGTTTAGCCAGGTGTGCCACCTCCTACTCCCTTGTTCTCCTCCTTCTCCTTCTTCTTCTTCTATGCTAGGCTGGGCTATATGGGCATCGTGTTGTGCCAGGACTCAAACACAGGGCCGTGCCAGGACTCAAACACAGGACCTTGCCCGTAGCAAGGCACACCCTCTACTGGCTGAGCTGTCTCCCAGCCTCCATCAGGAGCATCTAAATGCTCTCCCAGGGGATTCCAAGTGCAGGCAGGGTGTGGGCAGGTTTGTGGTGAGAAACATCCATCTCCCTGCTGGCCCAGCTCACCTTCAGGGCTCTGGGAAGGAATTGAGCTAAAGTTCTGAGCAGTGGCTTGTGCTCATTTGAACAGGTTGTAGAATCCTCTAGGAGGAGCTGAAGCTCTGCATCTACAAGAACACAGGTCTTCAGAAGTGTCCCACTAGCTACAGGCCTCCATGGGAGATGGAACAATAAACACGCAACCCAGAATTCCTTCCGGCTACAGACACCTCCACGGGTGTTTCCTCTAAGAAGATGAGGTCAACCAGCTGTTTCTATGAATGAGTAGACAAACACCTTCTCTCTCCTTCCTAGCTTCCAGGAATAGACACTGGCGTCCTTTGACTTCCTGTCTCACACTTACACCCCTGACAGTCATGGGGTCACCCTACCCTTTCCATGAGAAGCCAGTGCCCCCTGTAAGGCTCACATTCTGCTCTGCTCTGGCATATTCTCTTGGGCTGCTCAAGGCAGGGTGGTGCCACTCGTCTGTGCTAATGCTTCCCAGTTCTGGGGTGCTGAGCTAGCCTAACCACACTGTCACTGAGCAGGAGAGGCTCCATCTTGGTTTCTAACCTCACTTCCTGATTTGGCTACAGCCATCACTCTGGGCCTTCCCAGCCGTCTCTCCTTTGCCACAATACCCCTCTTCATGGCCTTCCCCTCAGGATTTACCAAAGTTATTTCTCCTTAGCTTTAGCCACTGGAAAAGACATGTGTTTTCTCTCTCTGTCTCTCTATCTCTCTCTCTGCCTCTCTCTCTTCTCTCTCTCTCTCCCTTCCTCTCATAAACTGGCTGCAGAAAGGGCACAGAGAACACATAGGAAATGTCCTTGGCGTAGTCTCTGATGCTTAGCACAGAAACCTCCGGATGCAAGCCTTGCACAGGAATGTGACCTTGACTTTGTTCTTATCAATTTAGCAGGCTGGACCAAACACACTCACTGACTACAGGTGCCAGAGAGATGACCTGGCCCCTGGACTCTTGTCACCCCCACCAGCACATGACCCCTTTCCCTCCTTCCCTGTGAAGCCTCAGTTTCCAGCCTGAGAGCACCATGGGCTGTCATATTCCCCGGCAGTGAGCATCTGGAAATAAACCTGCTTTCTCTTGCCCCAGACCTTTTCTCTTGAATATTAACAATAAGTAGTAAGCATGGAGCCCTTATTTTAAAGCCCTAATTTCTATGTCTTTTTCAAAATTTTGATTAATTAATTGGTTAGAGACAGAGAAATTGAGAAGACAGGGAAAGAGACAGAAAGGCACCTGCAGCCCTGCTTTACCCCTTGTGAAGCTTTTCCCCTGCAGGTGGGAACCAGGGGCTTGATCCTGGGTCCTTGCACACGATAATGAGAGCACTTTACCAGGTGCACCACTGCCTGGCCTGCACAGAGCCTTCATATTCACTAACAATGCCAATTTAGTACATGAATCTAGCTCGGGGGTTAAATTTACTTCTTGAAACAAACATCCAGGAGAGATTTTGTAGCCAGATGCTGTATTTGTAGCCAGTGCTACGTTGTGTTGTGTATGTTAGGTGACTTCAGTGGGTGGAGGCCTGTGGCATGCAGGAAATTCTCACCAAGACCTGAGTGCTTCTGGATCCTGGACTTTGTCACCTGTCCTCACTAACCAAGGTGACATTCTGACACATTTTGCTGTGTTCCTTACCCTCTTTTCACAGTGCAGAGCGCTTATGTGTTGACTTCTTAAAGAAGCCCTATCAGTCCCTTATAAGATATCATTTCTGCATGGGGGAGACAGCATAATGGTTTTGCAAAGACTCATACTAGAGGCTCCAAGGTCCCGGTTTCAATCCCCTGCAGCACCATAAGCCGAGCTGAGATCTGTTTTTTTTTAAAAATGTCTACGGGATTCTAGTGGTGGGAGTTTAGTTGCACCCTTCTTATCCTATGGTTTTTATAAATAAAAAATAAAAAACAAAACAAAAAAGTCATTTTTCCCTAGATAGTTCTGCAGATTAAAAAAGAGGCATTCTGCCCTGCCCATGCCATCTCGCTTTACCCTGCAGCCCTCGTGTAAGTGCATTAGCTTTGTTCTGAAATGACACTCATCCAGCCATTTGTAACCCATATGCTTTCCCCACAAATGGAGACCAGAGCTTCAGGATTATTGATGAGGGTTAAAAAGAGCTCCTTGGGCCTTTCCCCAAGAGCCTCCAGGAATGGCACCAAGAGGAGCATCAGTCATCCCATGCCGTGGGGCTCCCCACTGCCAAGGAGGTGACCAGGCCAAGAGTATAGGCTTTCCAGGCCTTCCAGACTGTGCAGGACATGAGAAGGCCATTGCAGACTCCATGGGTCAGCACTGATGGGGACGCTGGCCTGAGGTTTGAGATGGCAGAAGAAGAAGGAGCAGACCATCTCCAGCCCCAAGACACTCTCCTTCACTGCTACTCTGGGATGTCTGTGCTGAAACCAGCTTGCTGTGGGCATCTGCCATGTGGCCTTCTGGGCTTTTCCCCAAAGAAGCAAGTTAACAGAGGGACCTGGTGGCACCCTGGACCCATTGACAAGAAGGGAGATGCTCAGGAACTTCTGGTGCAATCAGGATCAGACCCAGGGTCTCCCCTGCAGCCCAGCCCAGACACTGAGCATGACCACAAATATGTAATGGCCCCTTCATTATGCCTCCACTCCCTGATGCACTCTCCCCACCATTTGAGCTGGTTTCCTTACATAGTCTTGGCTGCCTGAGGACATGCCACGAAAATGCCAGACAGCTCTGTGAGAAGCTGAGAGGAAAGTCATGCTATTGCTGTGTAAGATAGAACTCTCTAGTAGGCGAAGTGAGCAGATAGACCACAGAGGCAGCCAGAGGAATTAGCTCCTGCAGATATATGGTTCAATCAGACAACTCAGCCAACAGTAAATTTATCAAAGCTCTGAGACGTGCACTTTCTCTGTTTCTGGCTAGCTCAAAATGCCTTTAATTTCCCAGAGTCCTCAGCTTAGTCCCAACAGTCCTGGATCTGTTGGGGAGAGAACATGGCCAACAAGGGCATGGGTGACTGAGTCTACTTCCTTCTTGGGGAGAGACGCGGGGTTTTAGGAGATGTCTTTGAAGTTCCTCTAGACACTTCCAACAATGACTTAGAAGCATCTGGTCTTTAATCCTGTACATCAACGCTTGTTGATTTTTTTGCCCTGAACCATCTGCTTCTCAGCTTTGCAACAAACACTTCTTTGGTGACAAGTAGGGAAAAAAATATGGTATTTTTATCTCCTGTCTGTTTGCTGCTCCACCCCAGGCACAGCTCTGGAAAGACGAGAATTTACTTTTTGACTGGACTCTGAAAGATTAAACACCAAGCTCTGACCATGGCATCCACAGCATGTTTCCTACAGGCCTGATACCTTTCTCCTTCACTCTCAGAGAGGAGGTGAGAGCCGCTGAATGTAGTCTCATCACCACCCAGCGCCTGTGCCCAGGAGACTGAACTCACTGTGTGATTGTGAGGAGCTTGGACACTGGGTCTGGTTGAGCCCCTTCTCATGTGAATCACCTTCTTGGCCAAGCTTGAGGATCGGAGTAAGGACAATTCCAAACTCTAGGAGACATTGCAAGGATCAAATGAGAGACTACTCCAAGCCATTCACTCAGCATCAGGCATTTCGTAAGCTCACATCAACCTGATGCTGGCAGTGACTTAGCACAGTTACACTATTTCCAGTAATAAAGGGAAGAAACTTGTCCTGGCCTGAGAACTCAAAGCCAGAAGGATGTTAGGTGGTCACAGGGGTCTTTCTTTGAACTCTCCAGAGACTTCCATCTTACCATTGCTGAGACATTAAAACAAAAACGGGCATTTCCTAATTTTTTTTTTCTGGGGGGAAGGGCATTTCTTCAGGACTTCATTTTTTTCTTTTCTTTATTTTTTTTGGATAGAGACAGTCAGAAATCAAGAGATAGAGAGGGAGAGAGACAGAGAGACACCTGCAAACCTGCTTCACCACTTGTGAAGCTTTCCCCTTGCAGGTGGAGACAAGGGGCTTGAACCCAGGTCCTCACACATTCTAACACATGCTCTCAATCAGATGTGCCACCACATGGCCCCCTTAGGGACTTCTCTTCTTGGTTTACTGAGAAACAGTACTCTTTGTTTGCAATCGTCCTGGTTTTTCCAAACCAGGCAGGAGATGGGCAAAACTGCTGTGTGGTAAGCCCAGCCCAATCCTGCTCCAGCAATTTTAGTCTGCAATCCCCAAAAGCAGAGGTGGGAAGTTCGGCAGGGTCCCCTTGAGGGTACTTGCTGGACACTAGGGTAGACCAGCTCTCACAGGGGTCCCTCCCACCTCACCTTCTGACCATCAGAACACAAGCAACCACCGCAGTGCTGCCCATCTTGGCAACATGGGTTCTCTCAGCCAGAAGACTGATTAATTTATTATGGTCCTTTGTGACTGCTTTTTACTATATGAGATTTCAGAAGATGATGATTCAAAGGAAACTTAAGGTGACAACACGATGCAAGTTCATAGAAGCACTGTGAGCCTGTGTAAACAAAATGAAGTCATGGCTGGGGAGACCTATCCCAAGGAAACCTGAACCCCAACTACCTGGCTTTGCTCTCCACACTGTCAATAGTTACACACACAGAATGCATTTAGTGGCCTTGCATACAATTAGGGAAAAGGAATTGCCCATTTGGAGTGACTAAAGAGAAATATCCTTCTATGGATCTATAGAACAAGTGGTCCCCAAACACCCTTTTGTTTCTGCCTTAATTATAAATCAGAAAGAACAAAGTCTGCTCTCACAACCTCAACTCCATCGCAGCCTGTAGTCACAAAAGCAGAGTTCTTGGAAAAGGAAAGCCTGATATCGAGGTTCTGGTAGTGATTTTCAAAAACCAAAAACACACAACAAAAACCAAACAAAATTTATTTTTATTTCTTGTATGTGAGAGACAGAGATGCACACAAGGCAAAGAGAAGTCAGAGCATCACCTCAGTATCTGGCGCCAGGGATCGAACTGGGAGTCTCGGGCATGAAAGTCCACTGTACCACCTGTTGAGCTATTTCCCAACCACCGTGATGATGGTGTCATACTCTGACCACTTAACCTCCTGGTCACTTTATGTTCAGTTGTTTCAGTGATTCCCTAGGTAGTTTTAGACTTTTGTCTCTTCCTTCCTTCCTTTCCTTTTCCTCCTTCCTTCCTTCTGATGTATTTATTTTATTTTAATAAGAGAGGTACAAAGAGGAAATCCAGAGAGATACTAAAGCCCTGTTCTGCTCTGGCTGATGGTGGTGCTGGGTATTGAACCTGGAACCTCAGAGCCTTAGGCAGGAGAGTCTTGCAGAACCACTATGCTATCTCCCCAGCCAAGCTTTTTTTTTTCTCCTTAATTCTCCATTTCAAACAAGTGCAAATTTTGACTTATACTTTTGATAACATAGTGGGTCAGACTGAACCACTGACCACTGGGCTAGAGGGATGTCCTGGTGACCGTGCTCCCTGCCCCCCCCATAGGCTCACAACCCCTCCCCATTCTTTTCCTGCAAAACTCTTAAGACCCAAACTCTGGGGGTATGGCAGTCAGCCTGTTGGGGTCTCCCCCAAGCCATCGCTGTCCACTTCCGAAGACTCCTCTTGCCCCTCACCCCAGTAACAAACTTTTCCAGGCTGGGGCCATACCCGACCCCTCCCCCCCAGTGGGGCATTTGCCTCACTGCTTTGGAGGGTCCTGCAGAGAGGGGTCCTGGAGTTGCCGTAATATACACACGTGTAAACACACAGCTCTGTGCTCTGTGCATGTGAGTGAAACACACGCACATGCACATGCACACGCACATGCACACACACCTTTTTGGGGCCATCTGGGGTGCCCATAGTGCTCTGTCCCATCTGCCTGGCTAGCAGATCCTCCTGGCCACAGTGTAGACATATTTGGACAAGCAGCTCTGCTCCAGACCTGCCACTGACCATTTGGTGGCAGCTGACCGAGGTGACCAGGGTCCCCTGTCTCTCAGCTTGCCGTTGAGTCGGAGTTCCAGACTCGAGTAGTGGACAGCTGTTGAGGGTGGGGTGTTTTCTGCATCTCCCCAGAAATCACTTAAGGTGGGGGGACCTGGGTCTCCATGTGCATTCCAGCAGCTGAGGTGGCTCAAATTGGTGTCTGATCACGTGTCCCTTATTATTTCCGGCACTGGACTAAGCTCCCCATTCCCCCACTGGATACCCCAAGGGTCAATGTTCTCCCTGGCTACTGGGCCACTGGATAGGACCAGGATTGCCAAGTCTCCCTTTCCTGGAGCCATTCAGTTGGGTGGGGCTGGGCATCACTGTGGGCATGACAACGGGCTTATCGTCATGGGAACATTTGACCTCCTCCACACTCCATCTGTGGTCCTCCTTCGCCAGTTTTGGGCATCGTCATCTTCACCTCCCTGACAGCTGATCACCCCATGGTCTGTGTGGTTTCTACTGTCTCTGGCAACCCCCTCACTCCTTGCATGTAGGGGTGGTGATGGTGGAGCCCCTGTTTCACCTGTTCCCCAGTTCTGCAGCCAGGCCAAGTACTGCTCCATCCAGCCAGCCAGCCACCCATCTGTTGGGGCCTACTCCCTATATGAATGAAGCATTGAGATCTGACTTAGGAGCACAAAGCAGGCAGAAAGTGAGCTGAGGTCTCACTGGACCTGGGTGGGTGGGTTGGAGGTTCTGTGGCTGGCTTAGTACCTCCCTTGAGTGAACCTTGAACCCTGGGACTGGGCTGAACCTGGCTATGGGGGCAGGGCTGGGGAACTTTCAGTTAGAACACAGTTCCTAATGACCCTCCTCATCCTCCAACCCCCAAGGGATGGTTGTCTATGCTCCAGTTGCAGATGGCTCAGCTCTCCTGGCTGCTGCTTCCCTCTGCCAGGTAAGTTGGGGGGAGTGGGGAGGGGAGGAAGAAAGAGATTAAGGGAGGAGTGGCCCAGGCCCTGAGTCTCAGCACTGCTGGGCCTTCCTGCCAGGAAAAGCAGCAGCCTTCCGGTGGTCAACTTTGAGAGGCACCCTTAGGGCTTCACGTTTCAAAGCTCATGGAGGGAGGCAGCATCCTGGAGCCACTGGGAGTCTCTTTCTGACTCTCTTCTGGAGTTTGAATGGTCAAGACTGGAGCCCTCTGTTTGGAATTATTGTTTGAGGGATAAGGCTTCACCCAATAACACCTCCAGAAACATGTCGGTTCAGAGGGAGCAGAAGAGAGTCGACTGAGTCACCACCCTTCCTCTCCTCAGCCCCCCTCCCCAGAATCGAAGGATCAGGGAGCAGGGGGCCTTCTGATTAATTTCCAGAGAGATTGAATTCCACACATTTTTGCAGCTTGGAATTCCATGGGCTGCAGAGAGCAGAGCCCGCAGTCATTGCTCATTTTAAAGACTTCCCATTTAATTGTTTGCTCAAGCAGATGAAAAGGCTGCTGGCCAGTTGTTTGTTGTCTTTTCGTGAAAGTTCTGTGAGCTGAGTCCAGGTAGCGGGTCCCTCTCTGAGCTGTGTTTGCTTCTTTCCTTCCCCCTCTCTTCTCCACATCCTGCCAAGACTAACGTTTCTCCTGGCCTTGGTATGCCTTCTCCTCTCAGAGGAATTTGATCTTTAAAGATTTAAAGTGGGGAGGAAACATTAGTGGCCTTGAGTTTGTAAAGAAAAAACAAAACTTCTTCTCCTGAATGCCTTACTCTTTTGAACTTGCCATGGTCACTGAGTGGCAAGGCTTCCCTGATGTGAGGCTCAGAACAGTGTTTGGAGATCATACTGTCCTTCTGTGAGTTTGGGGCTAAGAGTGGGGCTGAAGAGGCTTTGCCAAGTCACATGAACATTCAGAGCTCTACTTGGCATTAAGATGCAGGGTGGGCCTGGGGGTCTCCATGCAGCCCCGGGGAAGGAAGCATCTCATCCTTAATTCTACTTGGTGTTGTTCGAGAAACTTTTTTAATTTTCAGATGTTTTTTTTCTTTCATGAAAGAGCCACAAGTACTGCTCAAATCTGACATACAGTGGTGCTGGGGTTTGAACCTGGGACCTCAGCCAACCAAGTCTGTTCTATTAATTTCCTAGGAATTCACTGTCATCTCTTCCTCTCTCTCTTTCTTGCTTTCTTTCCTCCTTTCCTTCCTTCCTACCTACCTTCCTCCTCCCCTCCTTTCTCCCTCTCTCTTCCTCTCTCTTTCTGTTTTTCCACTTTGTGGTCCATTCTCCTTCAGAGAGAGAAAGGTGAGTGTCAGTTCCTGATTATTGTTTAGCACCTCTAAATTTTAAAAAAAAAGGTTTTATTTGTTTACTTATTTTTATGAGCGCAAGAGTGACCAGAGCACTACTCAGCCCTGGTAGCTGGCAGTCCCAGGGACTAAACCTGGGCCCTCAGGCATGGAAGCCCTATGTTCTCACGCTAACCTGTATCCTCAGCTCTGTTGTTGGGTCTCTCAAACCCAAAGCTAGTAAGACTGGCGCAGGTGGCCCATCTCCACGTGGTCACTCCCTGAGTTCTTCTTCTTCTTTTTTTAAATATTTATTTATTTATTTTTGTTGCCCTTGTTGTTTTTATTGTTGTTGTAGCTATTATTGATGTCATTGTTGTTGGATAGGACAGAGTGAAATGGAGAGAGGAGGGGAAGACAGAGAGGAAGAGAGAAAGACAGTCACCTGCAGACCTGCTTCAATGCCTGTGAAGCGAACCCCCTACAGGTGGGGAGCCGAGGGCTTGATCTGGGATCCTTATTCCGGTCCTTTCGCTTTGTGCCACATGCACTTAACCCGCTTCACTTAACCCACTGTGCTATGTACGGCCCGACTCCCTACCCCCTGAGTTCTATCCACCACAACCACCTTGCTGTTCAGACCACTCTGCATGATGCAGGAAGCAGCGCCTGAATGCTAACTAGGTCAGCTCAGTCCACGCCCACAGACCTGCCCTCAGGGCCAGCCAGGGTGTGTGACAGTCTTTCTAGGTTATGCTGGGTCTTTGTTATGAAATGTAAGAAAACTGGCCTATCTGATAACCTGTGAGAGTGATGACATTTTTTTAAATGACCCAAAGCATTTCATCCTGGCTGAAGTCAATATAGCTTAGAGCCCCAAGAGCTCCTCAAACGCCCTCATTCAGTGCTGCTGTGAGAGAACATATGGAGGGAGGGCTTGGCTGTGGGGGGGGGGGGGGCTGGTGAAGTTTTCTTTGATAGAACCTTCTGGAGGAGTCTTCAAGGAAGAGGGGGGAGACAGTAAGAAGAAGGAGAAGTGCCTCAGGTAGGTGACCTGCTGAGCTAAGTTAATGGGCTCTTAAAACCAGGAGCACAGGTAGCACTGGGTGGTGTGGCCAGCCTCAGCATAGTGCCTCAAAGGGATGCTGGAGGCTGTGACAGGGACAGAGTCTGCGTCAGGTGATACTCAACAGAGCCAAGCGGGTGTGAGAGAGAAAGCCATACTGTTAAAACCTAAATTGCCAGATGCCTTCGGGGACTCAGTTCTCTCAGTTCCTATGAAACCAGCTAAATATTGACAATTCCATAAACTGGAATCTGGGAACAATTGGATGGAACCAGCTGATGAAACAGACCATTCCCAAAGGGTATCCAGATGAGGCAAGAAGTGACCCAGAAAAGCAGAAAGGGAAATAGACAGGTGGCATGACACTTGACTTTTGAGGAGAACAGAAGGGACCATTTTTAATGCAATTTCTCAACCCCACAACCCCTAACAAATCCATTTCTTATTCTTCATTCTTCATAGATCTTAAAATTACTTTAGCTATGCCATCCCATCCATCCATCCATCCATCCATCCATCCATCCATCCATCCATCCCATCCATCCATCCATCCATCCATCCATCCATCCATCCATCCATCCAATATCTGATTCTGGCATTTGGTTAGGGATACACACACACACACACACACACACACACACACACACACACACACACACACACACACACACACCCTATAGACATTTAATTTGCATTGTCTAAGTACATACGTAGTAATAACTGCTAGAATGAGGACTTGCATGTCTGGAACCCCAAAGGTCTCAGGATCAATTCCAACACTTCCTTATGGTACTGAGCACTGTATGGTGCTCTCATCACTCCCTCTCTCTCATGAGAGATAAACAAACAAGTAAAATCTGAGGAGATGAGTAGCATCCTCTAGCTCACAGTGAGCCTGTGCATTGCCTTAGAGAGATGCAGGAAATGCTGGGAGCAGACCTGCAGGCCTAGGACAGGCAAAGGGAGGGTAGGTGGGCCTGAAATAAAGCCCCATACATATGAGCATTGTTCCAAAAGCACAGCCCCAGAGTTCCAGAGAAGTTTCTGGAGGGTAAGGACCTGGGCGATGGGAATGAACTCAGCTAATCTCACATGCACTCAGTATCACTGCAGCCTCTTGGTGTGGTGTCCAGCCTCTGTAGGCTCATTGTAATGAGAGTGAACTTGTTTATAATGAGTTTTATGGATTCATACCCCATCTCCATTAGCAAATTCCTGTTTCTCCTAAGGGCTTGTACCATGGAGCCTTCCAGAAAGCTCAGTTTCTTTCTTTTTTTTAAAATATTTTTATTTTTTATTAGTGATTTAATATTGATTTACAAGATTATAAGATTACAGAGGTATAATTCCACACCATTCCCACCACCAGAGTTCTGTGTCCCCACCCCTCCATTGGAGACTGCAGTAGTTCTCAGAAGGTCACAGATAGAGGTTGACTTTATAGCTATCACTACCTATATCTATATATTTTCTTGCCCATTTTTCTACAGCCTGCCTTCACTTTCTTTCTTTCTTTCTTTTAAAGATTTTCTTTGTTTATTAATGAGGAAGATAGGAAAGAGAGAGAAAGAACCAGACATCACTCTGGCATATGTGCTGCCTGGGACTGAAATCAGGACCTCATGCTTAAGAGTCCAAAGCTTTATCACTGTGCCACCTCCTGGACCACTTCACTTTCTTTCTTTTTAAAATTTATTATTTATTTATTATTGGATAGAGACAGAGAGAAATTGAGAGAGGAGAGGGGTTATAGAGACAGAGAGATGCCTGAAGCCCTGCTTTACCACTTGTGAAGATTTCTCCCTGCAGGTGGTGACCAGGGGCTTGAACCCAGGTCCTTGTGCACTGTCATGTGTTTGATTAACCAGGTGAGCCACCGCCTGGGCCCCCTTCACTTCCTTTCTAAGTCACATCTGTATCTATTATTACTCCCAAGCATCCATTCTTTTTTCCTCGTCTCTCATAAGAGACATAGTGTCTGACTTCCTCTGATGTTTTCTGGATTCACCTCCTTCTCAGTGATAAAAACAACATTTTAGTATTATTATTAATTTTTTTAGTGTAAAAACATTTCTGGTGACAGATGCTTCAGGTCCTGATGGAATTGGGGTCCTGAGCCCCCTGGTCATCTTCCCCTATCCTTTACCTCTCTGGGAGTATGGACCAAAATTCTTTGTGGGGTGTAGAAGGTGAAGGTTCTGGCTTCTGCAATTGCTTTTCAAATGAACATGGACCTTGGCATGTTGATACACACACACACACACACACACACACAGACACACACACAGCACATACACACACACCACCACCACCACCACCACCACCACCAACAACAACAACAACAACAATCTGCAGAAACCTGAGTTACTTGGTGAGTCAGGAGCTGAGTGCAGCCAGGACACAGAGCTGACAGCAAGGGACAGGCCCCAGTGTTGCAGAAAGCTGTCAGTGGCATTGAGGGACTGCTCTGCTCTCATTCTGTCCACCTCACCCCTTCCCAGGTGACACTGAGAACAAACAAGTGGCTCAGAGTTCCCTAAGTATCTAGTGGCAGAGAAGGGATTTGAACTCCAAACTCTGAATCTAAAGCTTGGATGTGCTATTTACCTACATGAGGGGCAGGCAGTGAAGACATCAGAGGTTCTTGAAGGATGAGTGAGAACCAGATGCAGACAGAGGGAAAGGGAGGTTCACACTGGGGCTGAGGCTGGAGTCAGGATGCTGACAGAGCTGGCATGTCCCCTCTGTGGGGAACATGTGAGGACTGAGGGTGGAGGCCAGTGGGAACTGGACAGAAGGCCTGGAGATGCAGGTGGACACATCTCTACATGTACTGCATTAAGGAACATTTAGGCCACACTTAAAGTTTGGGAGGCCTGGGAGATTGTGTAGCAGTACACACAGGACTTACATGCAAGAGGCCTTGGTTCCATTCAGGCACCAGCAATAGCCAGAGCTGAGCAGTGCTCTGGTAAAAAACAAACAAACAAACAAACAAACAAACAAACAAAAACCCCCAAACTGGGAGCTGGGTGGCGGTGCACCAAGTTAAGTGCACATAGTATGAAACACAAGGATCCTGGCTTGAGTCCCCAGCTCTCTCGATCTGCAGGGGGCGGCTTCACAAGCAGTGAAGCAGGTCAGCAGGTGCCTTTCTCTCCCCTTTTTTTTTTCATCCCCTTCCTCTCTCAATTTCTCTCTTTCTTATCCAGTAAAAAGTGGAAAAAATGGCTGCCAGGAACAGTGGATTCGTAGTGCCTGCATTGAGCCCCAGCGATAAACTTGAAGGAAAAAAAATAATTGTTTTGGGATAGGCTGAGTGGGGGTCTTTGGAGCCAAGTTACTGGGGTTTTGGTGGTGAGTGTGAGCAAAATCAACCCTGGTAAGAAAGAAGAAAAGAGAAAGAGAGGGAGGAAAGCCACTGCAATGCAAATTGCTAAGATGACATCATCATATTGCAACAGGAAAGGCCATTAATACAATCTGACAAGTATACTGATAAAAGCATAAAAATGTTATAAAAAGATGGACATGTGAAATTGGAGGCAGAGACTGCACTTGAAAATAACCAAAAGGCCAAGAAACAGAGGAGACAGGGAGATAAAGAGGAAAACAAAGAGGGGGAAAGATAGACACCATACCTGTAGTAAAACCGTCCTCCTCCTGAGTGATGCGGTGCCATAGAGTAGTGTGAAGCCATTGAAACATCAATTATTGTTTGGGGCAGCCATGATGCTGGAGGTGAGGAAGGAGGTGTGATGGGGCAGGGAGTGAGGAGCAGAGGAGCGAACCAGAGTGGACCGTGGTTTTGGGGCAGTGCTTGCCTACAGGAGGGCACTGGACAGGCTTACTCACTCAAGCCCGCAGATCAGAACTGGGGAGACACAGAAAGCCAGGCAGTAGAAAAACAGAGGAGGAGAAGGCATGTGAACCCCAAGCCCAAGGTTCTGTGTCCCCTGTTTCTGCAGGTGCAGGCAGAGGAGCAGGGGTGTGGGTGGGAGATGAGGGCAGATGGAGCCAGCGGGGAGACAGGGGGCCATGGAAATGATGTGCCTGGGGCTCAGAGTGCTCACTCGGGTGGAGGTTGACCTTCAGTCCAGAGCCTCATGGAGCTGGCGTGCAGGGAGGAGCTTTCCCCCAGGATGGGGGTTTCTGGAAGGGATCTCTGTCTGTCTGTCTGTCTTACTGCCAGAAGTCAAAGAATTCCTCCTCCATGACAGGAGCTGCCGGACTGCTGAGGGCTGTAATCCTAAAGGTTTATGTCTCGGCCTTTGCTGTGCAAACACAACATCTCTCTGCTGTTGAGGCAGCCACAGGAGAGGACTGTGGGTTTTACTTTCACCCAGTCCTGTGGCTACAAAAGAGCCACAGAGGGTTTGTAGCTAAAATAGCAAAACCAGGGGTTTAGAGGAAGAAGGGAGGGGAGGGGGCTCCAGTTAGCCTGGTCCAGAAGAGGGGCCAGAGGTGAACTTTGGAAAGAGAATGAGACTCCTTTTATTGATTTCTTCTGCTCTGAGCTACAGGCCACTGTGCACCTAAAAGCTGGTTTTGGTTCCACTCATGTGGAGTGGATCTATTTTTCCTCTCTTATCTCAGAAACATAGCAGGATGTCCAGGACTTGGGTACTCAGAGTCACTCCCAGTTCCTGGTGCTGCACACTGCTCTGGGCTGAGTACACTCAGATGTCTCAAGTCAGGTGATCATACCTATCAGAGGAACCCAGAGAAGGTTCTAGAATCCAAGGGCAGCTCTGCTGGGATGAGTGAGTTTTTCAAGGTCTGGTGCTATCTGTCCCTTCAGAGCAAGAACCCAGTTTAATTCCCCATCCTATTCTCCTGACATCTGCCAGAGATCTTTACCCCAGAACAATGCCCACAAGGGCTGGAGGAACATATAAGCTCTACGAGGGCCATTCAGATCCTTCGCCATCAGCTCTATGTGATCGAGAGGAAAAGGAGTCCCAGTGAGAAAGTGTGGTCCTCTTCCTGTCCTGGCGGCCTTGTCCCCAGGCCCCCAGACTTGTCATTTCTGTGTCTGAACCATGTCCCTTTCTCTCCCTGGAGCCAAGGCCAGCTCACCTGAGCAGCTCCTTGCTCTGGATGTGTCCAGGCTTGGGGCCCCTCTGGTGGCTGAGGCTCTTGGGGGCTGGGGTGCTGCTCTTAGGGTCCTGCTCCATCTCGGGGTCTCTATGCCGGGATGGCAGAGCTCCCAGGCACAGCCTGCTAACATGTGTGATGCTGGAGGGTGAGGTGAGATCTGTGACATCGCAGTCCCTGAAATGCACCTGTGTGTATGTTTATAGCCACAGGTCACAGGGCTGCTATTGGGACATAGGACCTGAGTCCCCAAGGACAGTTTGAAGATACTTGTCTTAAAGGCTCAGTGTCACCAGCCTGGACAGCAGGGCCCAGTCCCCAGCCCTCCCAGATCCTGGCATCGGTGTGTCCTGACACCATCATCATCCTGATAGCCTGCCCCTCCCCCCTCCCCCCTGTAGCTACCCTGTGGAACAGCCACCTGAGTGAAGTCAAGGACTCTTATCTGCCTTGCCTTGAATTGACAGAAGGAAGCTTAAAGAGATATCTCACTGGGTAGGGTGCCTTTTCATTAGCACAGCCCAGGTTTGAACCCTGGCACCACATAGAAATGCCACAGCAACTGGAGAAGCTCCATTGCTATCATGCCTCTCCCTTTCTCTGTCTGTCTCTAGAAGTTTAAATGAAAAAGTATGCTTGAAGCAGTGAAACTGCATGTGTGAGGCCCCAGCATCACACATAATAATAAGAACCACAAGAATGGAAGAAGAAACTGCTGATCTTAAACTCCAGAAAAAAAATCTAGAGTGTTTCTTGAACCCCCACTTAAAGGGTCTCACAGCTGCTGGCTTGTCTCTAGGCCACACTCCTTAAAGGCTTCCGGTGACTCTCTGGGGAATCAGTCGCCACCTCAATGCTGGAGAGAGGTTATTATTGTTGAGCCTGGAGTGGTAAGAGGCTGTGAACTGGAGTCATCTGCAGCCCTCCTGTCTCTCAGCACCCAGTCTCTAAAGCCCCTAGTCCCAGCCCCTAAGTACCCCAGGCCCTGAGCTCCCAGCACCTAGCACCTAGTCCCTAGGCCCTCAACTTCCCAGTCACCTAGCCTCATAAAGCCCAGCCCCCCGCCTCCCAGTTCCCCAGCTCCCCCCAGTTCCATAGCCCTTAGCCCTCAGGCCCGTAACTCCCAGTCCCCTAGTCCCCAAGTCCCCAGCCCCTCAGCCCCCCAGCCCCATAACTCCTAGCCCGCTAGTTCCCCAGTCCTCTAACCCCCAGTGCTGGCTCAGTGCCTTGTGCCCAGGTATAACCCCCACCTTTCTGTTCCCTGATCCACTCTGTTCCTCCCACTTCCTCCCTGCACATGGGGTACTCACTGCAGCCTGGGGCAAGGAGGCCTGGAGGCAGGGAGTGGTCAGCCCCCACTGAGAGGCTACACCCTGAGGCTTCCCCATGCCATAGAGCAGGGACTGAAGTTTCTGTCCTTGTAAATGTTTCAGGCTAGAATGGTGTTTCCTTTCCCCTATCATGCTTAAAAACATTGCTATCATTTTCATCACTAATTCTATTATTAGAGATCTAACGGCAGTTTACACAATTAAAAGGTTACAGAGGTGAAGTTTCACACTCTCCACCACATCCTGTGCCCTACTCCATGCCACTCCAGTTCTCACATAGTCTAAGAGACAGTTTGCTTTCTATTTTTCCAAGTGTGTTGGCTTTAGTCATCTATTATTGACCCGTGAGTGAAGCCATCTGGCAGCTGTCTTTCACCTTACTTATTTCACCCTACAGAATCACCTCCAGTTACATCCATTTTGTTCCAAATGATACAAGGACATCCTTTTTATTTGCAGAGTAGTATTCCATGCAGCATCTCATCTCTCCTATAATCCCTTCACCACCCCCATCTCTGGGGGGGGTTGGATAGGCCTTTGGGTCACTTCTCTGTCATGGCTACTGCAATTGGTATAGCTGTGAACACGGAGATGTGAATGTTCTTTTGCAACTAGTGTCCTTGTGTCCTTTGGATGGGTGTGGTATAGCATTTCTGTGGCTGAAACTTTGGGCCAGGGACCTGGGGCCTGCTCAGGGCTGCTGGGAACTTCTGCATGAGGATGCCGTGGGGTCATGTGTGTGCGTGTGCGTGATCATGCGTGTGTGCGTGGCTTTGCTGTGTGCTTGTGGACTTGGCTCAGGTGCTTCTAGAAAGCTCAGTGAGTGAGGACCAAGCTCCCTCTGAGTCCTGCTGTCCAGGAAGCATTTGCTGAGGTGGTGACCGTCCATGCTGACTGCAGGCTCACAATGTGAGATGTGAGTTGTAGGCCTAGAATAAACCACAAAGGAGAGGGACGCTGCTCATCCAGTAGAGTGCATGCCTTACCTGGCATGAAGCCCTGGGTTTGGGCCCTGGCACCACATGCGGCACTGTGCATGGCATCAGGGGGAACTTCATGGATGGTGGACCAGTACCACAGAGTCCCTCTTCCCTCCATTTCTCTCTCTCTCTCCCACTAAAATGGGTAATTGGTACCACATGTGCCAGAGTACTGCTCCGGTGCCCCTCTCCCACATTACTATATATATATTTAAAAGACCTTTTCTGTTCTTATGACTAAAACTAAGACCTTTTCCGTTCTTATGACTAAAACAAAACAAAAAAAAAGAGCAAATTTTCACCCATACCATCTTGAACTCAGATGCACCTTGAACTCAGATGTGCATGAGGACATGTGCCAGGGACCTGGCAGCAGTGGGCCTGCTACTAGGAGTGCAGCCAGTGACTTGAGGAAGCAAAGCCAAGTGTCACCGGGGTGTCAGGGTTGGGGGTGAAGAGGGGGGCTCATCCGAAAGCTGGGTCCCTGTTGGGAGGCCTGGTAGCCCTAGACAGATCTCTGAAGCATTCACAGATGCTGGGACTCAATGACTCAGGGCTGGGGGCTGCAGGGGATGGGGGGGGGGGAGCAAGGTAACCTGAATAGCTAGCTGCCTTTGTCCCTGCAGGCTTGCTCTCTGGAGGACATTGTAGGCCTTTCCAGAGCTTTGGAGAGGTGGAAGACCACTGCTGGGGACAGAGTAAGGAGAGGAGGTCTGAAGCACCTGGCAGGTTTTTTTCAGGGAGTTTGGGAAGTTGGCTGTGGCCAAGCAGAAGCTGCCCAGGAGGGACAGCATAGGGACTTAAGAGAGGCATGGCAGGCCCAGCCTCTTTCTCTCCGAGGTCCTCACCGCTCTGTCCCCACGAGCTGTCTTGAGCTCTCTCTGCGCTTTAATATCATTCTGCACAGATGTACATCCTTGCAAAAAAAAAAAAGTGTGAAATTTGGGGGATGCTGGTGGTGGTACACCCAGTTAAGCGCACATAGTACTAACTGTAAGGATCCAAGCAAGGAACTGGGTTCGAGCCCCCCACTCCCCACCTGCAGTGGGGACGCTTCATGATGAGTGAGAGAAAGAGGAGAGACAGCATAGCATGGCTCCGCCATCCAGGGCGCTTCCCCCTGGTTTCCTCAGTGGTGCTCCCATATGGTGCCAGGTGAAGACATGTCTGTCCTTCTGACTGGTGATGCACAAGGATCCGGGAGAGAATAAGGCAGGTGCAGCAAAGCTTATAGAAAGTTGATTGAAATAAACAAATTAAGAAGTAGTCACCAAGAGAAGAGAGGGACAAACAGTAAAAAGGAGCCATCTGGCTCACAGGGGAGACAGAGGGAGGCCTGTGTGTGTGTGTGTGTGTGTGTGTGTGTGTGTGTGTGTGTGTGTGTGTGTGTGTAGGAGAGAGAGAGAGAGAGAGAGAGAGAGAGAGAAGGAGGGATTGCCAAATGCTTTGTGCTAGGCCGAGTGCACTGGCTATATTGCTCCAATTGAACTTGGGTTCTGTGGGAAGCAGAAGTGCTGTGTTGGTGGCTCCCTGGTGTCAGGGACAGATTTCTGTTTAATTCGATGACCTTTTATTCAAGCCTTTTCTTTCTTTCTTCCTTCCTTTCTTTCTTTTTAAAATATATTTATTTCATTATTTTTAATGTTTTTACTTGTTATTAATAGCATGTTACAGGACTGTAAGATTACAATGTATAGTTCCACACCACCCCATCAGAATGACTAGAAGCTGACTGCTATGTTTTGCACTTGTAAATGTGTTAAGCCAGGGGCTGGGTGGGCAGCATAGTATGGGGCAAGGACCCTCTGTCTCCCCACTCACATTGAGGGAGGGTAGTGAAGCAAGTCTACCTTGCTTGTTTACCCCCCCACACATCTTCCCCATCTCTATCAATGTCTCTCTGTCCTATCCTATAAAACATAAAATGAAAACAAAAACATGCTCTCCAGGAGCAATGGATTTGCAGTGTCTGAACTGAACCCCAGTGATAACCCTGGAGGCAAAAAATAAATAAACAATAAATAAACAAATGTCTTAAGCCTGGGGGTTTTCACTGGCCTAGCTCTGAACTAATGCTGTTTTGTCTATCTGGCAAAAGCCTTATTTATAATTTTATGCCACAGCATTTAAAGCCAGGCTCTCTCCTATGAGAAGGCAGGCACCCCACCTATCTCCCCCCTTCCAGGTTCTGACCTTGACCTGCACACACTCAGGTTTTGGTGGGGCACACTGTCCAGAGAGTCCAGGGCATCCCCATATGGATCTGGGCATGATATTGTTATCAGCTTTAGCCAGAATCAGAATGTCTGAGGTGTCCCCTCCCCCACAACCCTCCCTGACTGACCTCCTCTGTGGGAAGCAGGAATGCAGACTATGCCTTGCAGCTCTGCCTAGGCCTTCTCCCTATTTATACTCAGCTCAGGCCTCTCCTGCTCCCACCCCATCCCCCTCTGTCTTTCTCCCTCTGTGTTGAATAGTCACACTTTGGTCTTAGCAGGGAAAGCAAAGGCATTTCAAATAAGGACAGGTGAGAGCGTGAAATGGTGGTCCAGGCCTGGGCAGAGTCAGGCATGGCTGTCGTATAATCCACCACTTGGCAGAAAGCAGCAGAGCCTCCAGACTGTGGAGAAAAATCACTTATTTCCAAAGAGTGAAATCAGAGAGACTGGGTGAGAGGCCGAGGGGGTGCAAGGGGCGGCAGACCTCTGGGGAGTTTTGTCTGAGAAGACACTAGCTGCCACCACTGTGGGTATTGGTTCCCAAAATGCAGAATAAAGCCCCAAGACAAGGCCTTTCATTTTGGGGTTTCTTCGGCTAATTCTAGAACCTTCTCTGACCACACGGGGATGGCAAAGTGGGAATGTGATGGCTTCTATAGTCACTGCTCCATGTTTGTATATGAGGATGTTTTCTGCAACAAAACCATTCCTGGGTCCCAAAATACACTCTCAGAGTCATTTCCAGGCAGTGTGGCCCAGGGAGGGCGGGCACAGAAGACAGCAAGGGGGTATTTTTGCTGACTGGAGAAAAGGCGGGTGGGCAGACTCAGAACAGGGCCCTGGGTCCAACTATGCTTGATGTTCCCTCAGTGGGTCTGGATGATTCTCCCATGTTGTTCCCATCATGCAACACACTGAGAAATCATGTGCACAGAGCTGGCCCTGCAGTCGTCTGGCCTGGTTCTGGGGAGGGGACAAATGACAGGCTGACAGGTGCTGTGGCATCTGAGCAGATAGCTGAGCGAATGCAGCCACAGGTGAGAAGTGACAGGCATGGTAGCTACTCCCAGGACAGGGAGATCTGCTGTTCACCTTAATTACGAACTCCAACAGAGGGGCTTCCGGATCCACCTGAAGCTATGGACTACCTCCCACGAAGGGTTTGATAGGAAACCCTGTTAGGCTGGTGGAGTAGCTTACTTGGGTAGTGCGCTAGTTTGCCAAGTGGGTGACCCAAGTTCATACCAAGCTTCCACCACACTGGAGGAAGCTCTCATCTCTTTCACTCACTCTCTCTCTCTCTCTGCATCTTTCTGTCACACTTTTTCTCCCCTTACCTCCTCAATAATAATAAAAAAAGTGCCCTGTCTCCATGCATAAGGTGAGGCAAGAAGCATCCGTTTTCTTGAACAACTCCAAAAGAATATAGCCCTGAAAACAACAGGCATCAGTATTGACCCCTTCCAGCACTCGGTGGTCATGGGTCCTTTTCCAGTGGTCTGTCATCTTCCTTAATGATTATTTACTGATGTATCTTAATAAATTTTAGTCTTTTATATAACTTTATACCTGCTGATTTAATCTCTCAGGTCTTCTATTTTTCAGCCACCAGCCAAAATGCCATATTTAACCACATCAGGTGATAGGTGGCAGGAGGTCACAGTGCTGCCACCTTCTCAGGCCAGCTCCTAGGTTTTGCACTAACATTTGGCAGTAAAAGAGATCTAGCTGTTTGGTTGTGTGTGTTTATCTGAATCTTGGCACTCAGCTTTAGAATAGAAAGTGAGGCTAGCCCCTGGGCTCTCCTCTTTCAAGCCCTCTCACTCTCAAGTTTCCCTGTTACCCCAACACCCTCAGAACAGATGGGGGACCCACTGCCTGAGCTTCCCCTCCCTGGAGGGATGGTGGGACCTGTCCAGGTAGGGAGACCACTCCCACCCAACACACCGTGGTCACAAACGTCAGACTCCTCATAGGACCCGTCCTTGGCATGATTGTGGGTCCTATGGGCTACTGAGCCACCTGAAATCCCACGGGAGGTTAGCTGCTGAGAGAGATTTTGGAGCCTGGGAAAAAGAAGCTGAGAGAGGATTGATTCATGTTTGCTTCCTGGGCGCTGGGCTCCATGCTTAAATATTTGCCTCATGAGTGTGTGAATAACGGCGTAGGTGGGAGGAGATTTTTGTCTACACTTTCATTTTTTATAGAGTAAATTATTGTGACGCTTCCCTGCCCCTACAGGTGGTGACCAGAGGCTTGAACCAGGGTCCTTGTGCATGGCAACATGTGCCCTTCACCAGGTGCACCACTGTCCTTCCTCTCAACAGACTTTGAAGACGCCTCTAGAGTCTGTAATTTCTCTGACTTGGAGAGAGCTTATGGGAGGGGATAAACTAATCCAAATAAGGAAAAATGACAACGAGAGAGGGGAAGGGCTGGAAATAAAAGTCTTACAGTAACTGCACATTGGTAAACAAGCCCTGAGAACTTGGCTTTGGGGCTTTTTACCATTAAGTACTTATTTGTTTGGTAAACAACCGTTTTCTCCACCTCTTCTCATATCTACTCTGCAGGGCTGAGTGGCCATTTATCATCTCAGAAAACTTCTCCAGGCAGCTGGCGGTGGAGCGCTGGGTCTATCCACCTCTGTGTTTACAGAGCTGGGCGGACGTCTGCCTCTAGTCAACTCCCTCTGCTCCTCTCCCAAATGAACATTCCTGACATTTGACTTGGCGGGAGTGTTTTAGGAGGCCCAAGTCCACCTTGTGTAAACATGCACAGGCTTCTTGGTGTGAATGATCGCTCCTTACAAGAAATGCGTCAGTCCTGTTGCCCAACTCACTCAGCCCCAGCGTCTGACATCTTTGTGGTTTGTTTTTTTTTCCTCTGGACTTCTGGATCCACAGGGGGATCTTTTCAACCTGGAACCTGGGATGGAACTCCCCTGCCTTATTGTGCTGAGAAGAGCTGTATTGGGGAGCCATTGTTAAATATTTGAAGCTGTTTACAACTGGGTAGTGATATAGGGTGGTGGACAGAAAGGATATTGTTTAGTCATGATCCCTAAAATGGTCTGCAAAGAAGTGTAACTGACAGAAAAACAAAAACAAACAAACACCCAGAGTGCTCCTCTTCTAAGGAAACTGCTATTTCAGCCTGCACCAGATGTGTCCTAGTTTTCCCTGATGGATGACAAATCCCAGAGTCACCTTCCTGACTAATGCATCTGACTTATTCATCATGCTTTGCTCACTTAGGAATGTCACCTAGGCCTCTAACACCTGAATTAATCCTCCGATGAAAATGAAATCTTAAAAATTAAACAGGAAACAGGTAACACTGAGACAGTGAATATCTAACTCTGGTGGTGCAGAATACAGAACTGATTTAGTCTTTCACAAACCAGATGTTATTGACACAGACCAACAGTGATGATAAGTGGCAGGCGTGAAACGTTTATATCTGCACGAGTCTTTACCAGAATATCCAGAACTCTAGAAGGAGTCAGTGTCTATCTAATCACAATTCTTTCTGTGGGTTATCTCTGAGGGTTAGTGCCTGTATTACTTCTCTGCTCCTGTGGCCATTTTTTCTTTCTCTTCTTCCCCTTCCTCTTCCTCCTCCTCTTCTCCTCCTTCTCCTCCTCCTTCTTCTTATTCTCTTTCTCCTTCTTCTCCTTTTTTGATAATGAAGTAGATAGAGAAGGAGAGAGAGGTACCTGCATCACTGCTCCACCACTTATGAAACTCTCCCCCGTAGGTGGGAACTGGAAGGTTTGAACCCCTGGTAGTGGCACATGGTAATGTGGGAGCTCCACCTTGTGTGCCAACACCTAGATCCCCAAGCTCAATTTTCTTTTGCCATGTGCATTTGTTAGTTACTGGGCATGTTCAGTCCCACCCCCCCCCCATTTATTTATTTCACAAAGAATAAAGTTCACATTACAAAAGTAAGGTTGTGAACTGGACAAGAGCTCAACTGGTAGCTCACAGGACTTTCATGTGTGAGGGTCCCAGTTTGAGCTCCAGCACTGCATATTTCCTCTCTCTCTCTTTCTCTTTCTCTCTCTCTCCAAAACCCTCTGTCTAATTTGAAATTAATGTTTAAATTAAGATAGAGCAAAGTTCAAGTTTTTATCTTCATGAGTCAGTGCAATTGCACCGTTTCTGACTATGTTTTGAAATAGCTTCAGATTTCAGTGTGAAACAGTGCCCTGTGTTCCCATTACCCTGAGCCCAGCTCCTCTGACTGCAGCATCTTGCATAAGAATCAAAATTCAATCAGCAAACCGATGTGTTCTTACTGAGGCATGAGTAGTTACTAAGCCACCTCCAATGCAGGTAGATTTTATACTGATGTGCACTGTCTGGCTCGCCAATCAGTCCAGGATGTCACACTGTTCTTCCATCATTTCAATGTCCTATTTGAGTATTTTCTTACTGTCTGCTATGCTTATGTTTTATTTTAATTTTTATTTAATTATTTATTACATTTTTTGGTAGAGACAGAGAGGAATTGAGAGGGGAGGGAGAGATAGAGAGGGAGAGAGAAAGAGACACCTGAAGCCCTGATTCACAGCTCCTGAAGCTTCTCCTCTTGCAGGTGGGGACTGAGGACTGGGACCCAGGTTCTTGTACAAAATAAAAACCATTTAATGCAATTACTTTTGAATTTGGAAGAAGAAAAAGAAACTAAAATATAGTCAAAGCTATTGAATTTCAGGTAATTTATTAAGCTCATTTATTATTATGTATGAGGACCAGAGTTTAAGCCTCTGCTCCCCACCTGCAGGGGGTAACACTTAATGAGCAGTGAAGCAGGTCTGCAGGTATTTTTCTGTTTCTCTCCTTCTCTATCTCCCCTTCCTCTCTCAATTTCTATCTGTCCTATCAAATTAAAAGATATGACCTAAGTCATTACTCTAAAGCAGGAAAAGATCTTAGATAAGATTTTGATGCTCATCAGGTAGAGTTCTGTTTGCTGCCTAATGAACCACGCAGAAACTTTGTGGCTGAAAATAAATGCAATTTATCCCAGTCAACGAGGCTACAAGTGCATGGGTTTAGCTAGCCCGGGTTAACAATTTTGTTGAATTGTTGAATTTCTATACTCTGGACATGAGGCCTGGCTAGTCTGGGCTAGCTTCATGCAGACATGTGGTAGATGGTTACCTCCATGTCTGAGGCCCTCAGGGGGACACCCAGTTGTGTGACCACTCACCTTCTGCAGGATAATCCAGACTTGCTCACACAGTGGTAGCTGAGTTTCAGAAGAGAAGCTGGGAGAATGCAAGTCCTCCTAAAACTTGGATTCAGAACCTGCAGAATATGCCATTGTTCATCGCAAATGTGGAGACCCTTCACGTCCAGGTCTGGCTGTCCAAGAGTCCAGGACACTGGTGGTGGTTACACATGTGTCATGTTTTCATTGTAGCACCATTCTTTCATTCTGCAAATGTAAGCATTTTACTGGGAGCTGTTTCCCCCATTTGTTTTTGAAGGTGTTTTTTTTTTTTTTAACACTTGTTTATTTTGCCTCTATAGTCACCAATCATGTATTCACTGGATATTGTTTAACTTTCACACATGTCTGTATTCTTCCTTACAATCTTTATTTACTTCTTTTTGTTGCTACCAGGGTTATTGCTGGCACTCAGTGTCTGTACAATGAATTCACCACTCTCAGCAGTCATCTTTCCCCTATTTTTTCCCTTTATTGATAGAACAGAAATTAATAGTGGAGAGGGAGAGAAGGAGAAAAAAAAAAGAGAGAGACATCAGAAGCACTTGCTTTACCACCTCTGCAGGTGGGGACTGGGGACTTAAATCCGGGTCCTTGCAAATAGTAACATTGGTGTTCAACCAGGTCCACCACCACCAGGCCCCAAAATCTTATAAATTTTTTTTAATGCTGTTATATATGCTTAGAGTGTTTCCCCAGATATTGCAGATATGAATCAGTTATGTTATTCAGATTTCAAAGAAAATTCACATGATCAGACAGATCTTCCTGGAAGAGTGTTTTGCTTTCTTTGTAAACTATATAAATTTATTCTCTGATTTTTTTCTATACCCTTATCATAGACTTTGAGCTTTATAAGGACAAAGATATTACTATCTTAATCACTGCTGACACCCCAGCTCCCAGAAGAACTTCTAACAAGTCAGGGATAGTCAGTAATGATTTGTTAAGTGGATGAGTGAACAGTCTTGTCTATTTTTTTCTTTATTGGGGGGTTAATGGTTTACAGTTGACAATATAGTAGTTGGTAAATGTTCCAGGACCTGAACATTCCCCCTCTGCCCCCCTTCCGTTCTTATTTTTCAACTTCTTTCTGTGAGTGAGATCATTCCATATTCATCCTTCTCTTTCTGGCTCATCTCACTTAACGTGATTCCTTCAAGCTCCATCCAAGATGAGGTGAAGAAGGTGAATGAATTCACTATTTTTAATAGCTTATTAGTCAGTCCTGTCCATTTTAAGACAGACTTTCACAGTCTGGACTTCTTCTTAGATGTTTTGTTTATTTTTTCACCTCAATTTATGTCGTACAGTTTCTTTGAAGTCAGCGAGGGAGAGCTCACTGTCAAGACTCTGTTTCTTGGGAAAATGAAGTGTCTTCTTTATTCTTCTTTGCCTTATATTGTTTTCTTCTTTGTGTGTTTCCCCCATTTTAAAGCAGGCTTCTGGTCACTACTCATGTTAGATACTTGCAGAAAGAGGCCATAGATGGAGTAAAACTGAGGAGGGTGAAGGTAAACTCAAACAGAGGGCATGACTTTTCCCAACCTGTCACCAAACTTCTTAGCTTTCTCAGCCTCTTCAACAGATGCCATCATTAACATGCTGGCATTTGAGAGGTGGATCACTTGGGAAATGTGTTCTCTCTCATGTTCTCCATTTCATGTCCACTCTGCTTGGTTCCATAGCTGTGAGGGTAGACAGCAGATACAACTGTGTGTCACCTCCCCCATCTCTAGCATGTTCTGTGCTGTCATCTTGGGCTTCAGTGAAGACTGCCTTCCTCTGCAGTGGCCTTCTGTGGACCCCCAGATCTGACATCATAAGAGTGACTCTAAGGTGGGCATTTCAGGGCAGCCCCACTGGCTTGGGGGGAAGTGTCCTTTTGCTGGTGGCCTGCGGATGGGTTATTGCTCATTGTCTTTCCTCATATGGATCCAGGTTTCACAGCACTGGCTGGTCAGCCACATAGTTTGTGGCTTCAGAGTGCAGTCACATCCTGCTTTGAGGGTTGGCAAGCGAGGTTTGTCTCCGTATTTTTGTTACTGCTGAGCTCTTGGAGGAAAGGGAGGGCAGGGCCAGGCATCTGGAACACCGTGACCCTCACCAAGCTCCCCTGTGGCTACTCCTTGCCCTCTGCACATGCTGTCCTGCAGAGCATGGGGCCCACCCAGTGCCCGGCACCCACCCAACAGGAGACAGGGCCCAATTCTCAGTGTCTGGACCCAGCCTACACTGCTACTGTGACCCCACTACTCTCCCTTCTTTGCTCTGTATCCTGCCACAGCTCAGTCTCTGCTGGCTTCTGGTTTTGTGTTATTTTGGCTTTAGCCTTAATAATGGGCTTTCTTCTCCCTACAGGACAGCGATGCTATGTTCTCTCTGTGTTAAGAGTTTTCTTTTCTTTTCTTTTTCTTTTAATATTTATTTATTTATTTCCCCTTAGTTGCCCTTTGTTGTTTTATTTTTGTAGTTATTATTACTGTTTTTATTGATGCTGTCATTGTTGGATAGGACAGAAAGAAATGGAGAGAGTAGGAGAAGATGGAGGGGGAGAGAAAGATAGACACCTGCAGACCTGCTTCACCACCTATGAAGCGACTCTCCTGCAGGTGGGGAGCTGGAGGCTCGAACCAGGATCCTTGCTCCAGACCTTGTGCTTTGCGCCATGTGCACTTAACCTGCTATGCTACCACCAGACTCCCTTAAGAGGTTTCTAGCCTTTGTCTTCCTCACTTCTCTAGTAGAGCTATAGCCACTCCCACAACAGTCACTGCTTCTGCTGAGAGAATGCCCACTTTACACCAGCAGTAGTGCCCATGTTCCCTGACCTCAATGACCCCGCAACATCACTGTCATCCCTAGCAATGTGCATGGACACACATGATATGTGGCCTTCTCCTAAAACAGACTGCAGAGTTGTGCTCAGACAGCACTATGTTGGCTCAAGAGTTTGGGAAGGTACCCTCAGGTGATTGAGTCCTTCAATTCTATGCCAAGGTTTAGAGAGAGGCCCTGTGACCAGAGACCTGGGGTTTGCAGACCAGGAAGAGGAATCACAGAGAAGCTACACACTGACTCAGGACAATCCCCACAGGCTTGCCTCCCTGCTGTTTAGCATACACACCCAGTTCCTCTCTGCTCAGGATGTTTCCAGAGTGATGCTCCCCCAAGCCTGTTTCCCCACCTGAGCCCTGGCAGCTCCCCTAAGCATTCTGCTCCAACCATCTGGGACCCACCACCAACACCGCCACAACTCTGGGCTTGGAGAACTCACCTAGTACAGAACAAGTCTCATCAAGCATGAAGCCCTGGGTTTGAGCTCCAGCATGACATGGGAACAGTCTGAACAGCAACAAGGGGATCTCCTAGGATGGTGGAGTGGTGCTGTGACATTTCTCCTCTTTGTGTCTCTCCCTCTTCTTATAAAACAAAGAATAAAAATGTTGACCTGGGTGATGCACAAGATCCCAGCTGTTGCATTGAAACCCACCCCAACACTCAGTGCCCAGTACCCCCAGCAGGTTGTACTTTTCTGGGGACCACTTTGAGGACCAGACATGCTCTGGCTGAATCCATAGGTATTTATTTTGCCCTCTTATGGGACAGGACGTCCAGGTGCCTAGACAGGGCCCACCATGTAGATGGTGCTCAGTGGTTTCTCAGTAAAGAGTCCTGGGCCACACTCTCTTGCTCTCATTTCTACGAGGCCAGAGCATGCCCAGGACTTCTTCTGCCCTCTCTGGAACCCATGACTGCAGGAGAACCCCAGATTTCTTGAGGTTGGAGACCCCTTAATTATCATGTCTGTTACCTATTGACACAAGCTTATTTTCCACTGTACTATTTCTCAGTTTCTGAGAAGCAAAGGAATATAGCATAGAGCAAAGAAATGCTGACCACCTGCAGTCGCTCATGTTCCCCATCTGGCTACAGTTTCTGTTCTCTGATGGGCATCTGGTGGGTGACATAAGTGCAGTAGTACCAACAGGCCTGTAAGGCAAAAACTGCATGCTATAATGACACTGCTGCCCCTCACAGACTATGGGATGCATGATGGGGGCATGATGTGTACCTACCACCTAGCCAGAAGGCCACTTGAGTGTGCTCTGGGGGGAGGGCCTAGCATTAACCGTCATAATTTGTGTACCCCTGCCAAAATGCTTTCGATGCTCCTCATTCCATGCTCTGATACAATGCAGACTTGTGTTAATAACTATCATGAGAGACGTCTGTTCAGGGTCACACTCAGTAAAAATGTTGGTATGTTCACTACAGACCACTAACACACTTGTCTGTAAGTGGCAGAGTTAGTCTTTTTCAATCCTGGGGCATGTTGGATCCCAGCCACAGCAGTTATGTCCACCATACCTGACAGCTCTCCCCATGAGCTTTGGGGTTACAAACTTGGGGTCAGAATAAGTTGTTCCCAGGTCCAGGGAGGATGGCACAGGCTGGCAGGGCCAAGTCTGTGCAGGTCTAGCCTGGTGAACACAGCCCAGAGGGGAGAAAAATGGCAGCTCAGAGGTAGCAGGTCTCCCTGAGAAGCAGCAAGTAGGCTCACTTGTGCCCAGGATCCAGAAGTGCACACGGCGGGGGTCTCTGACCCAGCTCAGGGCACACTCCTTGGGGGCCTGTTTGCCTGTCTCTACAGCCCTCTATTAAAAACTGTGCTACTGAGGTCTCTAGATAGTGGGGAGCAGAGTTTCATTCATGTCTCAGGGTTGAGAAATAAACTTCATTACACCATCACCAGTGAGAGAAAAGAGGAGGTATAGAGCTGTGGACACACGACATACATTTCACTATGAGGTTCTGCTGAATATCTCCATGTGGGCCACCCTGTTCCTCTATTTATTGGGTATCTGAGCATACAGTTGTGTCAAGTACAAACATCTTAAGGATATATCATAAGGTCAGGCATAGTTGAATCATCTCTCTCTTAGTATATAGAGCACTCTATGTTAGACTTGTTATTGCTAATTTTAGGAATTATATCAGATTTGATATTTCTTCTACAAATCCTGACCTTACCGCAAAGATGTAGGCGTAACTCAGGGATATCAGATAAGGCAGGCTGCATATCAGCCTGCAGGCCTGTTGGCCATTATCTCTGTTTGCCCTGATATGGCCACAACACCCCTTGAGGACTGGAGACAGAACTATAGAGAAAGCAAAGAAATTCTGACAAGTCTAGTTCATTATAATTCAGGGTTCTCCAACAGCCCTCATGCTTGTCCTCAAGCTCACAGGTCATCTCAGCAAAACTGTGCCCTCCTTTGGCAGGTGAGAGGCGTCTGCAAGGCAGAGATGCGATTGTCTCCCTGAGGATCCTCTGGGGTGGCTGTCCCTGGTGCAAAATGCTCATAGGAAGAGTCATGCTCCCTCCCCCCATGCTTCTGGTCACCTACATACAAGGAGATGCAAGAGCAGCACAAAGCTTCTTGGCCTTGCAAACCACATGGCACCTGTGTTGCTCTTTCCTTTGTTTGGGGACCCTCTAGCTATCACTGGATAGGACGCTGGATTAGCGCTTGGAGTGTCATATGCCAAGAACATTCCAAGTAAGAACATACTAATAAAATCACACTACGGGAGGGAAAGCCCACGCCACACATCCAAGACAAAGCCATCCATCAGTGCATTAACCCCACCTCCCAGGCTGGTGGGCTCAGAAGGCCTGGTACAAAGGCCAGGCTGGAATATTCTGTTACGTCTGGAGAAAGCCTGTTTACAGCGGCTGTAAATTACATCAGTTGTGAGCCTGGGAGGCAGGGCAGCTATGTTCCATCTCTGGCAGGCAGCAAGCAGGGAGGCCAGGCAGAGGGAGACAGGGGGCCCAGCGGTACTCGGGGCTGATGGAGAGCGCTCGGTACTTCAGACATGCCTGTGAAGTTTCTTTCTTTTTTTTTTTTAAAGAAACTTTATTTATTTATTTTTCCCTTTTGTTGCCCTAGTTGTTTATCATTGTTTTTGTTGTTGTTATTGCTGTTTGTTATTGCTGCCATTGTTGTTGGATAGGACAGAGAGAAATGGAGAGAGGAGGGGAAGACAGAGAGGGGAGAGAAAGACAGACACCTGCAGACGTGCTTCACCATCTGTGAAGTGAACCTCCTGCAGGTGGGGAGTCAGGGACTCGAACTGGGGTCCTTACGCTGGTCCTTGTGCTTCATGCCATGTGCGCTTAACCTGTTGCGCTACCCATGCCTGTGAAGTTTCTGTGGGTGCAGCTCCTACACTCTCAATAAATGGGACTCTCCCAGAATAGCTCTAGCAGTCCAGATGCCCAGCCTAAAGCATAAGCTAGCAGCTCTTAATCCAAAGTGAAATCTGGGAGTTTGTCTCACCCACCAGCCCAGGTCCAGTCTCAAATGCCGTTCAAATCCCAGAGCCTTGGAAGCAACTCATAGAAGTGCAGAAAAGTGAGAAGAAAGTACTGTGATAGTGGGAAGTATGGCAGAGACCGAGAGATGCATGTGAGCCCTGCACAGTTCTTGTCGGACAAGGTTTGTTTCTCATGACCGGATCCTCTGTGTTTCTTTATTGAGTCCAATGCACTCTGTTAGACAATGTTCCAGAGGTAACAGCCCCTTTAAGTCACCAAAAGCACCTTCAGTTTGTAAAGTTGTCCGGAAGAATTTTAGTTTTGTTGACTCTTGGGTTTAATGTATGAATTTATTTTGATTTATTGGTGATTGTTTTTAATATGATGTTTTTTTTTAGATGTGTGTGTGTGTGTGTGTATGTCACAGTATAGAAAGAGGGTTACACATCATCTGTATCATGTGGAATTGTCCTAGAACTCAGGGCCATTCCACATGTAAAAAGTACTCTGTGCCATACAGAATGCCAACAAACAACGGACAAAAGCACCGTGTTTAGCTCAATGGGTGGCAAATGCTAGAAGAAGAAGCTCAATGGGTGTAGGAAGAGTATTTGACATAATCCATTACCTTTTGAGAAACACTCAGTCAATTAGGAATAGACCAGAAATTCCTCAGCCTGCTAAAGGGAATCTCCCCCAAACAAAACAGAAGCCTCATCATTAATTAACATCATAGTAAAGGTAAAAAAATTCTTCTAACATCACTAACAAGGGGCACCAAAGTAATAACCCTGAGGTGAGGGGTAGACATGCAGCTTCCTGGGACAATGGGGGGTGGGAGTGGGTGGGAGGGATGGGTCACAGTCTTTTGGTGGTGGGAATGGTGTTTATGTACACTCCTAGTAAAATGTAGTCATATAAATCACTAATTAATACGAGAGGGGGAAAATTAATTGTATGTCTCTAAGTTTTTCAAAACACAAACTGAATCTTTTTAATATATAGGCTGTGTAATTGATATGCAGGCTCTCTCAAAAGCCTAGACCAAGTAGATCAGAAGCAACCAATAGCACAGCTATATACAAGATACTGGGTACTTTACAGCAAACCCTAACAAAAGGACTTTTCAAAGTTAATCCAATTACCAAATAGTGTGATGATAACATTAACTATCGATTGTCTTTTTGAACCCTAAGACAGCAGGAACCTCACATCTCCACTATAGAGCCTCTATTTCCCCCAGTCCTGGAACCATTGGATAGGGCCCACTTTCCCGTATGCCTCTCCCAATCCATATCAAATAATATTGCATCTGCCGATCACAAACTAACCAACACAACGATTGCCACCTCAACATGCTTCACTTCAGACTGTGTCCAGAGACTGCACGTGTGGAATGACAACCCTTCAGCTTCATTACTCGGGTGAGACCTTTCCTTTCATAGTATACTCTAATTCTATCTCAGGTGGTTCACTTTCTAACAAAGTCCCAAAACCTAGATATACACCAGTTTCTGTGAGAGAGAGCATATGTTCACACGTATCCATAAACTACTGCAAAATATATACCTGAAAGCAGAAGTACACTAGAGTTTGCAGTGAGTATCCCCCTAACACTTCCTCTCCACTATTCCAAGCTTTGGGTCCATGATTGCTCAACAATATGTTTGGCTTCGTATGTTAACTCTCTTTTCAGTCACCAGGTTCCAGATGCCATCAGGATGCTGGCCAGGCTTCCCTGGACTGAAGACCCCACCAATGTGTCCTGGAGCTCCGCTTCCCCAGAGACCCACCCTACTAGGGAAAGAGAGAGGCAGACTGGGAGTATGGACCAACCAGTCAACGCACATGTTCAGCGGGGAAGCAATTACAGAAGCCAGACCTTCCACCTTCTGCAACCCTCAATGACCCTGGGTCCATGCTCCCAGAGGGATAGAGAGTGGGAAAGCTATCAGGGGAGGGGGATGGGATATGGAGATTGGGTGGTGGGAATTGTGTGGAGTTGTACCCCTACTACCCTATGGTTTTGTTAATTAATCCTTTCTTAAATAAAAAAAAAAAAGCCCACAAGAGAGAACACGCGTGTGAAACAAAACTTCCAGAAGAAAAGGATAGTGGGGAGTCGGGCTGTAGCGCAGCGGGTTAAGCGCAGGTGGCGCAAAGCACAAGGACCGGCAGAAGGATCCCAGGTCGAATCCCGGCTCCCCACCTGCAGGGGAGTCGCTTCACAGGCGGTGAAGCAGGTCTGCAGGTGTCTATCTTTCTCTCCCCCCTCTGTCTTCCCCTCCCTCTCTCCATTTCTCTCTGTCCTATCCAACAACAACGACAACAACAATAATAACTACAACAATAAAACAACAAGGGCAACAAAAGGGAATAAATAAATAAATAAAATAAAATAAAATAAATTTAAAAAAAAAAAAAGAAAAGGATAGTGAACTGTACTGACCATGGGAGAGGAGATGCAGGAAAAAAAAAAGGGGAAAATATATACTTTAAAAAAAAAAAGATTACTAGCACATCAAGGATCTCCATTCTTCCTGTCTCCATTCAACCTCCCACTGAAGTTCCAACCAAGGTAGTTAAACAAGGAAAATGTGTAAAAGGGGGGCGAGGTAGTAGCACACCTCGTTGAGCACATATGTTATAATATGCAAGGACCTGGGTTCAAGCCCCCTGTCCTCCCCTACAGGGGAAAGCTTCACAAGTGGTGAAGCAGGACTGCAGCTCTCTGTCTGTCTGTCTGTCTGTCTCTCTATCTCTATCTCCCCTCCCTTCCTCTCAATTTATGTCTGTCTCTATGCAATAAATAAATAGAGATAATATGTATATATATTACATATAGAAAAAGGCATGTGTAAAAGGTATAGAAATTGTAAAGAAGTAAAACTATCTGCATTTGAGCGTCTCTCCCTCTCTATTTCTTTTTTTTAAAGAGTGATTTCTACGACTGCAAGTTAATAGGAGTGTACATAAACACCATTCCCACCACCAAAAGACTGTGTCCCATCCTATCCCTACCCCCCTCCCCCGTGAAGCTGAGCATCCACACTCACCCTCCACCCAGAGATTTTTACTTTGGTGCCATTTTGGAGTAGGGCACCAAAGTAAAAAGTCTCCCTCTCTATTTCTATCAGGAAAAAAAAAAGAAAGGATATTGAAAGCAAATAGATATTTAATAAAGATTCATATAATTAACTCAAAGTCAGAATGCTCAATAATGGTTGAAGTGCCTAAAGAAGGCATCATAAATTCTGTAATTGACTGGACTCAGACCAAATTAGCAGGACAGCCTAGCAGAAAGGCCCAAAGAAGATAGATCCCCAAAACCTAACTCTGGCTGGGCTCAATAAATGATACTCAATGCCTGAACAACTGAGAGATCATCAAATAAACAGAGGACTACAAAAGTTGGATAAGGGCAAGAGACTGGCCCACTTAATAATGGCCTGTTTGGTCAGTATCGCACCACCTGATCATCTGGGACCCTATTTAGGGATTCCTTGGATTCACATACACATACGATGGGCCTAGACCTCTAAAGGGTCCCTCTCTCCACTACCACTGATCACTTCCATAAGGAACAGCATCTTGTGGGCCCTCCCAGAATCTTGGCTTTACCAGAAATCTATGACAGTAGGGATAGCCCCAGTTTCTGAAGGGCGGTTGGGGGTATCCTGCCCTGCCACTTAAAAAGACTGGCCCTGAAATGAGTGCAGCCTATAATGTTCCTCAGATGTGATCATGAGCTATAAGCTCAGACCAATAGGGACTTAGAGATTACATAGGCTCTGGTGGTATATATGCCCTGGAGTGGATGGATGGAGGTAATAGTTAATTTTAACCACAGAATTTTTTTTTTTATATAAGAATAGGAGCTACTCCCTGCCCTAATTCAACTTTCTAGCCCTTTTCTCTACTCTGACACCATTCTCGAAGACAATATTCTCATCCAACCTCAGGCTAGCTACCAAACATAAGCAAAACTCCCATAGTTGTATGCCCCCAGGAACATGCCTGAAGTGGTTCTCCTAGCTTTCTTCTACCCGCGAATCCCTAATCTCATCCGCTCTAATCCTACTTTTTGGTTCTTTTTCATTAACCATCTTGCCTCAACTTAGGTCATGCCACCTTCCAGACACCAAGTTACAGATGCTATCATGACTCACTCCATCCTGACTTCTCTGGGCAGACAACCTCACCAATGTGTCCTGGACCCTCACATCTCCAGAGCTCTGGTCCAGTAGGGAGAGGTAGAAACAGGCTGGGGGTATGGATTGACCTATCAATGCCCATGCTCAGAGGAGAAGCAACTACAGAAGCCAGAACTCCTTGCTCCCCATAAACAACCTTGATCCAAACTCTCAGCAGGGGAGAAGTGATAGGATGAAGATAAGAGGACTCTGCACTCCAGCTCCATCAGCACCCAGAGAGAGAGAAGGAAAAGGAGAGGATATATGGAGGTAACTATGGTGTTATGACTGGTCTAGAGGGGAAGAGAGGATTGAATCAGAAAAAGAAGGAGAAACTATGTATAAATGTGGACAGATTGTTGTAGAGATGATGGTTGGCCCATGTCTACAACCTTAGGGGGACTGTGGTGGGTTGCAGTGGGGAAAGTGAAGATTCAGAACTCTGGTGTGGATTCAAACCCCTGTAATTTTGCAATATAAAAATAAAAAAATAAACAAAAGGGGTTTATATATTAATATGGAAAAAACCTACCTGCACTTATAGACGATATGATTTTCTATATGGATAATGCTAAAGCTTACAGACTCACAGTATAACAACTGGACATGAGAAATAAGTTCAGGGAGTCGGCGGTAGCACAGCGGGTTAAGTGCACATGGCGCAAAGCACAAGGCCTGGTGTAAGGATCCTGGTTTGAGCCCCCAGCTCCCTACCAGCTGGGGAGTCGCTTCACAGGTGATGAAGCAGATCTATAGGTGTCTATCTTTCTCTTGCCCTCTGTATTCCCCTCCTTTCTCCATTTCTCTCTGTCCTATCTAGCAACGACAACATCAACAACAATAATAAGTACAATAACAATAGGAAACAAGGGCAACAAAAAGTGAAAAATAAATATAAAAAAATAAAAGAATCTTTAAAAAAAATAAGTTCAGTAAAACTTCAAGGTACACAAACTATACACATACATTTCTGTAACAGCAATAAAATATTCATAAATGAAATTAAGAAAGCATTTCTATTGGGGCCAGGCTCACACATTACAGTGCACAAGGACTGGGGTTTAATGTCCTGGTCCCCACCTGCAGGGGGAAAGTGTCACAAGTGGTGAAGCAGGGCTGCAAGTCTCTTTCTCTCTCTCTCTCTCCCTCTCCATCTCCCTCCTCCTCTCAATTTCTCTCTGTCACTATCCAATAATAAATAATAAAATAAAATTTAAAAAAGAAGCAAGAAATTAAAATTTCTTTAAAAAAAAAAGCAGTTAAGTGGTCTGGGAGGTGGCACAGTGGATAAAGCATTCAATTCTCAACCATGAGGTCCTGAGTTCGATCCCCAGAAGCACGTGTACCAGAGTGATGTCTGGTTCTTTCTCTTCTCCTATCTTTCTCATGAATAAATAAATAAATAATTTTTTTTAAAAAAATCAGCTAAATTTGAAATAGCATAGGACTTCTGTGGTAGAATTATGGTGACCTAATCTCAAGAAGTTGGCTCTCTCCCAGAAAATAAATATCACAACAAAATAACTCAGTGAATTTCACCAGAGAACATCTGGGATTTCTAGTAAAGAAAGAAACACCACTATCTGAAAAAGCAGAAGGAAGAATAAAATAGGTAGGGATATACTTGACATGAACAGTTCAAGAATTGCACATGGAAAACTATAAAAACCATTGAAAGAGATCTTGAGAAGAGAGAAGACATTCAGTACTTCTGAGACAGGAGACTCAATGCTGGTATATGATGGTAACAGTTCACAAATGGGTCTATAGATTCCAATCCCTATCAAAATCTCAGTTGCCTTTTTATTTTATTTCCAGGGACAAGTAAACTGATCCCAGGTTATTGTGTCTATTCAGAGTGTACAAATCTTAACTCAAAATGAACCCTATGGGTCAAAGGACTAAATAAACTTCACACATAGCCCTTAGGAGGGTGCTTAGCAGAGTACAGTTTATCGAAGTGGCTGCTGGCTGTTTTGCTTTGTACTGAGTTATATGGATAGCAATTCAATATGCACTTTAGGGTGACTCTCCTATTTTTTTATTTATATATTGGTGAGAGAGAGACAGAGACAGAAACAGACAAGAGCAACACTCAGCTCCAGCAGATGAGGTGGCAGGGATCAAACCTGGAGTCTCTTGCGTGCAATTCCTGTGCTCTGCTGCTGAGTATCTCCCAGATCTTCACTTGACATCATTCTGTGTATTTGTGGCACAGATCATGTTTTCTCATTTAATCAAGTTTCAGCTAAAATAATATTGTAAAAATAAATGAATGACCTAAGTGTCTTTATGTATGTATATGATTATTAACAGTGACTTAAACATCATCATAGAAATAAGTTCCACATGCCGATCACAACCTAACCAACGCAACGATTGCCACCTCAACATGCTTCACTTCAGACTGTGTCCAGAGACTTCATGTGTGGAATGACAACCCTTCAGCTTCATTACTCAGGTGAGACCTTTCCTTTCATAGTATACTCTAATTCCATCTCAGGTGGTTCACTTTCTAACAAAGTCCCAAAACCTAGATATACACCAGTTTCTGTGAGAGAGAGCATATGTTCACACGTATCCATAAACTACTGCAAAATATATACCTGAAAGCAGAAGTACACTAGAGTTTGCAGTGACTATCCCCCTAACACTTCCTCTCCACTATTCCAAGCTTGGGATCCATGATTGCTCAACAATTTGTTTGGCTTCGTATGTTAACTCTCTTTTCAGTCACCAGGTTCCAGATGCCATCAGGATGCTGGCCAGGCTTCCCTGGATTGAAGACCCCACCAATGTGTCCTGGAGCTCCGCTTCCCCAGAGACACACCCTACTAGGGAAAGAGAGAGGCAGACTGGGAATATGGACTGACCAGTCAACGCCCATGTTCAGCGGGGAAGCAATTACAGAAGCCAGACCTTCTACCTTCTGCATCCCACAATGACCCTGGGTCCATGCTCCCAGAGGGATGGAGAATGGGAAAGCTATCAGGGGAGGGGATGGGATATGGAGATTGGGTGGTGGGAATTGTGTGGAGTTGTACCCCTCCTACCCTATGGTTTTGTTAATTAATCCTTTCTTAAATAAAAATAAAAAAATAAAATAAAGAAATAAGTTCCACTAATATCAAATTAAAAACACATGCACCAAGAACTGAGCAGTGCTCTGGTTTCTGTATCTCTCTTTATATTTCTCTCTCTCATTAAAATAAAACAAATGAATATATATATATATTTAATTTAAAGAGGGTCCAGGTGGTGAAGCATCCAGTTGAGTACACATATTACAGTGCACAAGGATTAAATTCAAGCCCCTGACCCCCTCTCTGCAGGGGGGGAAGCTTCATGAGTGGTGAAGCAGTGCTACAGGTCTATCTGGCTATTTTTCTCTCTATCATCTATCTATCTATCTGTTTCCCCCTCCTCAATTTATCTCTGTTACTACCCAAAATAAGTTAATAAATAATTAATAAGTAAAAAGAAAATAAATTGTTTTCCTTTAAAACGTTAGAACCGGGAATCCGGCGGTAGCACAGCGGGTTAAGCGCAACGTGGCACAAAGCGCAAGGACCGGCAGAAGGATTCTGGTTGGAGCCCCCAGCTCCCCACCTGCAGGGGAGTCACTTTACAGGCAGTGAAGCAGGTCTGCAGGTGTCTATCTTTCTCTCCCCCTCTCTGTCTTTTCACTCCTCTCTCCATTTCTATCTGTCCTATCTAACAATGATGACATCAATAACAACAACAATAATAACTACAATAATAAAGCAACAAGGGCAACAAAAGGGAATAAATAAATATTTAAAAAATTAAAAAGTTAGAACCACCACTATTTTAAAAAATTGAAAGGAAAAAAATTTCATTATATCATTGGTGACCCCAAAAAACTTCTTTTATTAGAACGTAAAGTGAAAAAATGCAAAAGAAAGAATAAATTAAAAGGGATAAATGTGTAAAATATCCATTTATTGTAAAATAATGGTAATAAATCCATTAAGTGTTAACACAAATCACTTATAAAAGTATCACAGGCATCACATTTCATAGTATCCAGGTGAAATTCATTCATTCATTCATTCAGATCACAAATACTTCCTGAGATTTAAGTAAGTTTCAGGCTGTTAACAGGCTAAGCAATGGCTATGAAATATCCCAGCAGACATTGGACTGATCCTTTTGAAACTGACAGTCCCAAACCAGCTGAGTGCAAGTAAGTCAAGCAATCCAGCCATCACCAGCCACGAACTGGAACAGGGACAGAGAGCAAGAATGGCTTTCCTGCAGACAGGACTGGCGAGGAGAGGCTCCATGCCTTGTGAGAGACCCAGGGAAGAGATGGGGCGTGCAGGGGCTCGAACCTCCCCCTGTGGGTGGGATATGGGCAGTGGACAGAAGAGAGGATAGGGAGAGGTGCCAGGATCTGGTCTAGGACTAGGTCATTTTGGGTCATTCTGATTTCACACTGGGTGTCACTGAAAGCCATGAAGAGTTTCACGTGGGGCTGTGGTAAGTGGCGTGATCTGACCCATTTTGGTTAAACACTTCTGTTGCCACATGAACTGGATTGCAGGAAGCAAAGTAATTGTGGAGAGGCTCCTGAGAGACTCTTGTGATATTCCAGGTGGAGGGGCAGGGTGAGGCGGGGGTTGGGGGGAGGGGAGGGCCAGGGGTGTGTGTGTCCCTGTGTGATCACGATGGCTCCTGGAGGGTAAGGGAGATGATGGCTCTTTTTCCTGAAGTGGGAAGAATGTGACTTTGTGCGTGTGTCTATACCTTTGTGTCTCTGTGTCAGGTGAAGGGTGGATATTGAAGCAGAAAGACAGATTCAAGTCCAGTGCAGCAAACTCAGGTTCATGGAGTCTAAGGCTTCCTTCTCTCTGCTCTGCCCTATTCCAGTTTATATTACATTATATTTTATTTTATTTTATTTTATTTTTTTACCAGAGCATTTCTTAGCTCTAGCTTATGGTGGTATAGGAGATAAAACCTGGGCCCTCAGAGCCTCAGGCAGGAGATTCTCTCTGCTTAACCATTTTTATCCCTGCCTTACAAGGCTTTCATTCTTGTAGTTCCCGGTTGGGTGTTTACTCCCACCCTAAATCCTTATTTCCAAGCTTAGGCTCAGCACAAAGAAGATGTTCTTGTCTCCTGAGCAGCCAGGAAAAAGAAGAGCAGGCGATGTTGCCTGGCCCTCCCCAGAAGATGAGGCTTTACTGGAGTGTGGTGGTGGGTCTCTGTTCATTTTAAAAAGAAGGGTGGGTATGGGCAGTGGTGCACCAGATAAAGAGTACAAGTTCATGCATGAAGACCCAGGTCAAGTGCCTGGTCTCCACCTGCAGAGGGGAGGCTTCATGAGTGGAGTAGTGCCACAGGTGTCTCTTGTTCTCTCTACCCCTTCCCTCCCCATTTGTCTCTGTCCTATGAAATTAAAGAGAGAGAGAGAGAAGTGGATATAGCCACCAGAAGCAGTGGAGCCATTGTGAAGATACTGAGCCTTCATGATAACTGTGGTGGCAATTAAATAAATAACAAAAAAAGACAGCATGAAGTTGTAAAATTCAAAAAAAAGAAAAGAAAAGAAACTCCCCTAGTAGTGAAATAGTCCAGAAATGTCTGGATGCTGTGGCCCATCCCCCTGAACACAGACCAACTGTTCTCGACCACAATCTGATCTGGAAATGTCTCACACAACTGTAGCCTGGGCACCAGCTACGTGGCCCATGATAAAGGAGGCTGGTGTTTTCTCTCTCTCTCTCTCTGCCTATCTCTCTCTCCTCCCCTCCTCTGCAGGGACACTCCCTCAGCTCCTAAGCAGGCCCTGAGGATTCATAGTCAGTCACCACCTCCAGTGCTAGGCTGTGTGGTCTCTGGAAAGGATGGGCCAATGCAGGGAGAGAAAGGGAACTGGAGGAGGAAGAGAGACCTTCATGGAGTTGAGTCAGAAGCTCTCTTGCCTATTCATATTTAGCACAGGAGCCTGTGTAACCTGCATCCCTTCCAGTCTGAACTCGCATTCCATGGTCACAGCTAGGAATATTCTAGGCTGCACTCATTCAGGACCAGTCTTCCTTGAGTGACAGAGTATGTTGACCCAGCCTCCCTTCAGAGTGAGGCAGTCCCTATCACTGTTGTTTTTCATTGAAGGCAAGGTCCTGTAGGAACCCACAAGAGGGTTTATGATGTTGTTCAGGAAGGTGATGACCAGTGATGGTGGGGAGAGGAGTCTGTTAGAGTGTTTCCTGATTATGACCCACATAGTCAACGACTGCCATCTCTCCAGATTCAAAGGAGGTCTCAAAACTTTACATCAGGCTCAACCTGACGCTGTCGACTGGCTATGGAAGAAGGGCAAATGCTAGAAGAAGAAGAATTAAACAATTTGTACTGCTTTGTCTCTTAATGCTTTTTAGCCACCAAGTTGTAGATGCCACCATGATGCCAACCTGAACAGACAACCTCACTAGTGAGTCCTAGAACCCCACCTCCCCAGAGCCCTGCCCCCACAAGGGAAAGCTAGAAACAGGTTGGGGGTATGGATTGATCTGTCAACACCATGTCTAGTGGAGAAGCCATTACAGAAGCCTGACCTCCTGCTTTCTGCACCCCATAAAGATCTTTGGTCCATACTCTCAGAGGAATAAAGAAACTTTATTGAAACTTCCACTGGAGGGGATGATATGTGGAACTCTGGTGGTGGGAATTGTATGGAATTGGACCCTGCTTGTTCTACTATCTTGTCAATCATTATTAAATAACTAATAAAATTTTTTTAAAAAGGAGAAGAAGCTCTCTTGCTCTGGAAGAATGAGCTTCCTCCCAAGATGGCACAGACCTGAAACCTGCACCAGGGCTAGAACCTGGGTGTGCTGTGCATCTCAAGCAGGTTTCCAGGTGCCTGAGGTTCTGCTGGCTCCTGTTTGGGGAGTCTACCTGGGCACCCGGGGGCCCCTTCCCTGAGTGAACATCCTGCTCCCTGCCTCTACTCAAGGCTGGCTTGCTACAGGATGGACCTCTGAGGGCAGGCATCTGGGGACCATGCCTGCTTCCATGCCTGCTTTCCAAAACAAGTGGTCCTTTTTCTTTGTCCACCATTCCTATTTGAAAGGATGGTAGTAGGGAGTGGGACAGGGACATGTGAGCTTAGCTCAAGGAAGCCTTCCTTGTCTCCTGGGCAGCCTGGAAGAAGAAAAGGAGGAAGAGGGGGAGGAGGAAGATGAAGAAGAGGAGGTGGCACTGTCTGAGTCTCCCAAGAAGATGGGGCTGCTTCAGTGTGTTGTCGTGGGTCTCTGTTCATTTCCGGAGACTGGGGTGTAGACCAACAGAGCTGGTCAGTCACAGACTCATCAGTGGGCTTAAAGGACCTTAAGTGCAATCTCGGGTGCTGTCACCATAGACACATCACTTAGCACAGAGCCCATTTGCTGACTGTGCTCAGTAATTATTTGTTTAAACTATGCATAGGTGAGGGAATGAATGAAGGAGTTATTGAATGAATGAATGAATGAGTGAGTGAGTAATAGGATAACTGAGTAATGGGTTCAATGAATAATGGAAGAAATGAATGGCTAACGGAATAAATGAGTAATGGGACGAGTTGGCAATGGAACAAGTGAATGGTCTCACTACTTCTTACGGAGTTTTTTCAGACCAAAAGAGAGGAACAGAAGAGAGAAAGATATCATAGCACCAAGGCTTTCTCAGTGCAGTGACCTGGCTTGAATCTGGGTGGTGCACATGATAAAGCTGCCCCCAGTGGGGAGCCTGGGACACAGAAACATACTGGCAGGGGAAGGGGCTCAGCGACAGAATGCAGGGATGTGAGCTTAAGGCCCCAAGTTCTATTCCAGAGGCTGCCTGCCGGTGCCAGTGATGCTCTGCTTCTCTCTCTCTTATTCTCACTAGTAAATAGATGAGCTAAAGGGGGCGATGAGATGGCTTCCTTGGTAGAATGCACGTTTCATTACATGTGAAGGTCCAATTTCCAGCCCCTGGCCACCACAGAAGAGAACACTGCAAAAAAGGAAGATTTACAAATGGAGGAGCAGCACTGTGGTATTTCTCCTTCTCTCTCTGTATCCCTTCCCTTTTTTATTCTCTCACTCTGTAAAGAAGTAAAAGGAAAAATGTGTCTGCCGTGAGCTATGGAATGGAGTTGGCATGAAGCTCCAGCAAATAAATACATAATCTTAAAAAGGAAGAAAAGGCCTGAAGATGGATAGTCATAAAATCATAAAAAAGAAGTAAAGGATGTTATGTCCTTATTAGCTTCTTGCAGAACTCTGGAAGCTTCCCTTACCCTCACAAGGCCCTGCTCCTCTCCAGATGTGCTTGGGGTGGGTGTCCCCTCCTGCCTGTATTCAAGGGTTCCCCCACTCTCAGTTCCCTGATCCTGGAGCCCACACTCATATGTGTTGTTATTAAAAGAGAGAGGGGAGAACCCCTTTCTGCCCAGAGGCAGCTCTGACTGGCAGAAGCTGGGCAGCCCTGGAGCCTGACAGACCGCAGCCTTAGCCCACCAGCTGTGAGCCCAGACCTGGCTCACAGATATTAATATTTATTCTTCTTCTCTTTTCTGGAACTGAAAAGAGGAAAATCTCCCTGGAGCCAGATGAGGTAGGAGCCAGCGCCTGTCTAAGGAGCTGCCTTCAAGCTCCATTAGAAGCCACGAGAACCATTTTGGAATCTTACTTGCACATGTGATATTAAAAAGGGCTTTTTATGTTTTTTTTACATGTGAACTCATGTCATGTTATTAAATCTATTCAGCTTAAGGCTCTCTTTGCTCTTCTTTCTCATTTCAAGCCAAGGTGTTTTTAATTTCTACAAAAATAACTTGGACCAGCAAGGCATCTCACTTCTCCCCCCCCCCCCCCCCCAGTATTGCTCAGCTCTGGCTTATGGTGTTATAAGGGATTGAATCTGGGGCATGGGAGTCTCAGGTATGAAAGACTGTTTGCATAAACATTATGCTGTCTCCCCCACCTAAGGCATCTCACCTGGATAGTTGACCCTTTCTTCCTGGAAATTTTATCTTGTGTAGTACCCCTCCCCCTGCCATTATGTTTCTGTGTCCTGTCCACATGTGGCAGCTGAGACATAAGTCACCTTAAATCACAGACCAAAGTTCTCTGAAAGTGGTTAGAGAGTAACCCTTCAAACTCCAGGTGCTGGGCTAGTGGGCTGTGGTGCTGTGGCCACTGTAGTTCTCAAGGAAAAAAAACCATGCCCACTACTGTTTCCCAAACTGGGTGCAAAATGCCCGTCCATGGTAGCCATAGTGATGGCGGACTACTCATATTCAAAATGTGTCTGCTTGCTCAGTCATGAACTCTGTTTGGATGCAATTCCTGTTTTCTAACCTAAAGGGAATATTTGTAAATGCTGCCCCGAGAACATCTTTTGCTTCCAAATCCCAGGACACATTTCACCATAACAGTTCATTTTCATGTTGTGAATCAATAGCTCCCCTATTTTAGGATGATGTCAGGTAGCTTTGGGTGGGGAGACTGTGTGTAATGTTCACCTCTTCTAAGCTATGAGCATCTTGCTGATGAATGGGCTGCTGTGTCACAGATACTCTAGTAAATAAATGTCTGTGTGTTCACTATGTGGACTTGGTGGGGCGGGGGATCCACTTCCTAGTTCTGAGACTGGATAGCAGAGATTTTTAGCCATATTGGTGAGCGTGAGAACTGGGGTGGGGAGGACAGAGATAGAGGTGAAGAAGACCCATCACTTTCTCCTGCCAGGATTTCTGGGGAGAAGGAGCTCGGTGGTTCCTCAGGCCTCCGGAGAAGTATGTGAGGGCAGACCCTTAAAGCCTGGTCTGCAGACTCATGCCTACTAGCCCGGGAGAGAGGGGAGGACCCACAGGGGAATTTCTGCTTCAGGGACAGATTCTTTCTCCTTTCAGTTTATGACCCTGTGACCCTGAGCCTCAGTCCTCACATTTACTGCCCTTGTGAGCAGCCCAGCCCACCAGCCCCCCTTACCTCCCTGCTCCCCCCTCCCCTGGGTCATTCAGGGTGGAGAAGACTGGGGACAAAGAGACAGCTCACCTTCCAGTGTTTATTATAAATAGGGTGATGAGAAGCACAGCTTCTGCTTTCTACCCTTGCAGTATATCACCCTCATCACCACAACCACCATCATTATCACCATCATCATCACCACCATTACCACCACCATCAACACCATCACCACCATCACTACCAGCACAATCATCACCACCACTATCATCACCACCATCACCATCATCACCCATCACCACCACCACCATCACTACCACCATCTCTATCATCATCAACACCACCATTACCATCAATGACATCACTATAATCATCACCATACTATCGAAATCACAGCCACCATCATCACCAACACCAGCACCACCATCACAACTTTCATCATCGACAATACCAGCACTCTCACCACCACCACCATCATCAGTACACAGTACACACTTACTGACAAGTTACATGCTTACAAGATTTCAAGCACTTGTACATTTCAATCCTCACAGTCACCTTCATTTTTCAGGTGAGAAGAGGTACTCACTGACCCAAGGTCATTAGCTAGTATGTGGGAGGACCAGGACCCCTGTTCTCGGCAGCTTACCTCCAGAGCTACAGCAGTGTAACATTGCTTCTCAAAAATGCAAACTGATTTTGAATATCAGATTCTATGTTTGCATCTAAAAAAAAAAAAGTCCTTAATCTAACACCCAGTAGAGCTGAGATTTTTCCCCCATTTTTATTGCTATTGTTACTGAAATTATCTTAGCAATTTTACTTGCAATGTCAAAATAAAAGTCTGGAGTGGACTTTCCATATGTGGAGAGAAGGAATGGAGAGGGCTCTTTGGTGTCACAAATATGAAACACGTGCTCTTGTTTTTCTTGGAGAAGAATGAAGCTATCATAAGCTAGGCTATAGATCTCTCAGCCCATCTTATTAAGTTCTGTTTGGTAATGGAAATGGAATGTATTTTTAGGATTCCTGTAGCCTTACAGAATTAGAGACATTTTTGGTCCCTTAATAAGGGCAGAAGCTGTGTGACTAGAACTATCCATGCAGTGCTGTTGAAGACAGGATAACCCAGCTCTTGAGGGCAGGGTGAGGGGGGTGTCCTTCCCTGAAAGGAAATACATGCTTCCTTGTCCATCATCCACTCGGTATTGGGGTGTCTTGCTAGGGTTGACGCCCTGGGTACGAGGTGTGGGAGTGAGGCAAGTTTCCTTGCTGAGAACTAGAGTGACCAGTGACCCAGCTTGAAGGCAGCCCTTTGTGGCCTTGGCTACCCTGCTCCCTATTTTTCTTGGACTGGCCTATGCTTTCAGTTCAGCTCCAGGGCAGGGCTTAGCTGTGCTCTGGGCATTGGAAAACAGGCCAACCTTTACCACCTGAGTCTGGTCAGGTTTCCAGAGCACTGGAAAAACCCGTGTCTGGACAGTGTGGGTGGTGGGCAGTGGCTCGACTGAGTCAGCAAGTCCTGGAGTACCAGAACTTTCCAGGGGAGAGGTGCTGGGCAAGAGAAAAGCTGATTTACCCCAGAGAGACAGAGGCACAGACTTGAAGAGTTTGGAGAATGGAGGGTGTTTAGCCCAGACCTGGAAGAAGTTTGGGCTGAAATGGTTTCTTCTCTGAGCAAAAAGCAGACGCCCAGCTCAGGGCTTGGTGGTGGACAGGACTTCATTTGGCTAATTAAGATGTTCTCAGATTCTAGAAATTATTTTTGTTACAAACAAGAAATTCTCCTAGCTTCTCAGAAGTGTTATTTTCTAAAATTATAAATTACTTAAATGTGTAAAAAAATAAGTATAAAACTTGATATGAAGTCCTTATCCATAGAGTTCTTAATAAACTCATAAAAAGAAACAAACAAGCAAAAAAAATGTTTTGAGGCCCAGAAGGTGGCATAGTGGGTAGAATACTGGACTTGCAGGCATGAGGTCTTAAGTTCAACTCCTGGCGTCAATGTGCTAGGGTGATGTTCTGATTCTCTCTCTCTCTCTGTCTCTCTCTCTTCTCTCTCTCACTCCTACTTTCTCAATGAGTTAATGCAAAAATCTTACAAACCAAAAAAATTCCAAAGTTAATACAAGCACCATTACATACTCTATGAACTATTAGCAGACTTTAATAACTGAGCTATGGTGATGGCAGTTTACCCCAACTGCAGATGCTGCTTTGATAAAGCTAGAGGATCAAAATGGCCAAAGACATATTTAATCATAAAAATCAGAATTGAGGTTGAAACAGAGGAGTCCACAGGCAAAGGAGAGGAGATTAATAGTCATGCAGGGGCTGGCTTTGAGGGGCTTGGCACGTCCCCTCTCTCTTTTTTAAAAAATGTATTTATTAACAAGAGAGAGAGAGAAAGAGAGAGAGAGAAAGAGGATGTGTACCTGGTTAAGCATATGCATTATAGTGTGCAAGGACCCAAGTGTAAGTCCTTGGTCCCCACCTGCAAGGGGAAAATTTCTTGTGTGGTGAAGCAGGGATGCAGGTGTCTCTCTGTCTTTTTATCTTCCCCCTTCTCTCAATTTCTCTGGATCTCTATACAACAAAAATAAAACCAAAAAAAAAAAAATGGCCTAAGAAGTGAAAGTAACACGATTAGCCCTGGTTCTACATTTAGACTTCAGGAAGTTAACACAGTGAGAATGTACAGGGAAGCATTCTCTAAACAACGGCAAAATTCCAAAGCCTTGCTTTCTGCTTCAGAACAAGCAGATCTCAGACTGATCAATAACCAGCAGGTCCTCCAGTAGAATAATGCCTTGTCCAACATTGCTTTGTGTAGCACTGATGAGAAACACCAATCCCTGGTCGGGATGGATAAAGCACTGTCACTGGAGGCTTTGCTGTTCATCTTTCTTCTGAGTCTCTGTTTGCAAGAAACTGTTGAGGATTAATGACATTACTGTTACAATAAATTCTGCTGGTGAGCAGTCTTCAAATGCCTGTCTCCATGGTCTTGAGTACCACAGGAAGCTACCATGTCTGCTCAAAGATGAGGGCACTCTTGTGACATTTGAGAACAGCTAAGACCCCACTGGTGTCAGTCAGAAACTGAGCAGAGCAGTGTCCCCATTTTCATTTTCCTGTCACTTAGCACCTGTGACTGTGAAGGGGGGCAGCCTCGATCTTCCCCTTGTGCCCTGCTGATACGGCTTCTCTGTGCTCAGCTCCCTGTAGCCTAAAGAGAAGAGACTATCTCAGAAATTGCCACCCCATACACACCTCTTAATTTACCATTGCAAAGGCTTCCATCAAATGACACACCATGACACTTCCCCAGAGCAACACAAATGCAAACAATAAACACAGTCACCAAAGCAAATGTTGAGCAGACTGGTGAGTACTGCACCATTAGATGGGTTCTGTGGGCTATTAAGGGAATTCACTTGTTGGGTGGGTGGGGCTGTGTGTGTGTGTGTGTGTGTGTGTGTGTGTGTGTGTGTGTGTAGTTTGGTGAGTCACATGGCCTATTAAGCTTGGTTTTCCCTGATGGACTTATAGTGGTTTCCTAACTTACCCTCTTACACAGGTTCATTAGACAAAAGGCTAATAATATTCAAGATCAACATAGAGAAATCAGAAAACTGAATAAAAGAACACATGACCCCAATAATAAATGAGAGAGGAGCTCCAGAAAGCTTGCTGATTTCAGCAAACGTGCATCCAGGCACAGCCTTCTGTCCCTAGGCAGGAGCAGAGCCAGGGCAGGAATAAACCACTTTGTCCTGACTTCATGTTTCCAAGAGATTTTCACAGTGATTCCAGCCAATTTCCAGGGCCCACGAGTTCCAACTGCCTCCCTCTCTGGCAAGGGCACACTGAGCCTTTTCAAAGAGCTGTGTTCTTACTTAGAGGAAAGGAAATACCAGTTCCCCAGCTCTGGGCCATTTGACAGGCACCAACCAGGTGCCAACAGAGCTGCTCAGCTTGTCCGGGATTTGATGTTGTAACTGCAGCCACTTGGGTAAAGAGCAGTTCTGAGACTTTATTCCATGTGAAAGACAGCAGGGTGAGGGCTAAAGTGCTGAACACATTCAGCCCTTGCTCATCTTCAGGTACTGATAGATGGTGCTGGGCATCCCAGGACCTGTGTGTTGGGAGGAGAAGAACCAGGTCTAGTGTCCTGGAGACTCAGGACAGGTCAGTTTGGGGGTGGAGGTGGAGGTGGCTCTAAGAAAACACTGACTTCTTCAAGACAGGGCCCTCCGGAATTCCAGGCTCTGGGCCAGAAGCAACAGGGGACCAGTCTCATACATAACTTGGGGACTGCTGTGACTTCAGAGTGTCTTTGGTCAAGGCAGGATTGTGACCCTCTGAATCATCCATGACTATATGCTCAGCTCAGAGATCAGGACACAGAGCTGTGAGCAATCTGATGTGGAGCACAGGTTCTGGGAGGTGGGTGGAGGTTGTCGTAGGTTATTTCCGAGTACCCACAGGTGGCTGGATTTAGGTTTTTGGTGATCGCTGACCCCTGTCTTCTTCTTATAGATGTCTGCTGAGAGCCCCCCCCCCCCCCCGCCATTGCCTGTCTCCATTGGGAGCCTTAAACATCCAACTCAGTGAGAAAAGCATCTCTGGACTTATGCAGTACAGAATTCCCTCCATACCCTGGCCTGTAGCCTAGAACCCTGCCTCCATGCTATCATGGTGGACCAGGGACAAATGCTTGACCCCACAGAACCACTGAGCAAAAACTAGATTCTCTCTCAGAAACTGTGAATACAAACTCAGCTAATTCCAGATGCTCCAGCCTGTCTCCTTACCTAAAATCAAACCATGGTCTTCTCAACATAGTGTGTTTATGGGCTGGGTGGTGGCAAGGAACAAGGGCCTACTGCCTGAATATGCAAATTCTGCCCTAAAAAAAGAGGGAGAGGCTTCCGGAGGCAGGGCTAAGGATCAGCAGCAGCTGTGTTTCTCTCCTCTCTTCTCACGGGTCAACTAAGAATACCAAAGGAGACCACCTGAAACTGCAAAAAGACAGGACTAGAACGACTTCAGGAAACCAACAAATCACCTGTGAGTGCAAACATGTGTGGCTCGTGGACAGCAGGAGCCTAGGGAGAGATTAAGTGGCTGGTAACAGTCTGGCAGTTTACCAGTTGAGACACCACCTCCAGTCTGTTTCACCAACAAGGGGATGGCAAAAGGGAGGAGAGGACTCCCTGAGACTCACCAAATGCAATGTGAGTCTCCATTGCTACTGCCCTCAGAATCTGGAGCAGTGGCATGGAGGCCCTGTGCTGACACTAGGGGACAGAGAACTAACGAGGAAACTTAGGAGAAGATCTATACCTTGGTGGCCTAGCAGTGGGGCTGTGAAAGTCTCTTTGCATAACCACTGGATTATCTCTGCCCCACTCTGCTTTATCTCTTGGTCAGGAGTCAGTGATTAAGCTAAGAAGCCTACTTACAGTTTAAAAGCCCATAGCCTACAGGGAAGAAAAAGAACAAAAGAGGCTTTTAAGCCATTGAGCTCCAAATCAGGGATTAAAATATTATTGAAACAACTGTCAATTTTCCACAGCTGTGAACCCTTTAAGTACCTTACTTAGACACAAGTCAGTCCAGGCAAGAGTGATGGGTAATTTGAAAAGTACTGACAGAGGGACCTCATAACATACTATAGAAATGGTTAAACCAAGAAGAAGAAATATTGGATAAATGAACCAGGACAAGAGTCCAGCTAAAAGCCCTCCAAAGGCTGAAGCACAAAATAATGAGGTCAAAATCCAAACACTAAGGAAATAATCACTGGCGTGAGTAAAGAGTTTGAAAGAATTGTCATCAGAAATGCAGAAACAACAAATGAGACCCTGGAAGAAAACATTAATTATCAAGGTTATTAGAGAGCTGAAAGCTGAAATAGCTGAGCTAAGAACACAACTAGCTGAATGAACTAAAACAGTATCAGAACAGGGTAACAAACTAGATAAACTCCAGAAATCAGTAGAGAGGACAGAGAATAGGATAAGTGAGGTTGAAGAAAGAATTAGCAAGATCAAGGATGAATTAGAGACAACTAAAAAAGAAGTAAGAGATCTCATAAAAAGATTAAGAGATTCTGAAAACAAAAACAGAGACCTATGGGATGACTTCAAAAGAAATAATATATGCATTATTGGCTTACCAGAGGAAGAAATAGAGGGAGGGGAAGAAAGCATTCTTCAGGACATAATAGCTGAAAACTTCTCTAGTCTAGACAACATCAAAGACATAAAGGTTCAACAAGCCCGGAGGGTCCCAAACAGAATTAACCAAGACTTAAAGACACCAAGAGATATCATATTTACAACGGAAAGGAGTAAGGATAAAGAAAGAATCCTGAAGGCTGCAAAGAGTCACCTACAGAGGAAAACCCATAAGGTTAGCAGCAGACTTCTCCACACAAACACTACAGGCCAGAAGAGAATGGCAAGATATCTATTGAGTGCTCAATGAGAAGGGCTTTCAACCAAGACTACTGTATCCTGCTGTCATTCAGACTAGATGGAGGCATAAAAACCTTCTCAGACAAGCAACAGTTGAAAGAATCAACTACCACCAAGCTTGCCCTAAAAGAAGTTCTGAAAGGTCTCCTATCAACAGTCAGACCACCATAAATAGGCCATATATCAAAACACTCTAAAACGCTACAAGAATGGCATTAAAATATCTTCAATCTTTGATATCAATAAATGTCAATGGCCTGAATTCACCTATTAAATGGCGCAGAGTAGGAAGATGGATCAGAAAACACAGCACAACAATATGCTGTCTACAGGAAACCCACCTAATTCAGCAAGACAAACACAGACTCAAAGTGAAAGGATGGAAAGCTATCATACAAGCCAATGGCCCACAAAAAAGGGCAGGAACAGCTATTCTCATATCTGACATGATAGACTTTAAAATAAATAAAAATTTTAAAGATAGGGATGGACACTACTTAATGCTCAGTGGATCAGTCAATCAAGAGGACTTAACAATTATTAACATCTATGCACCCAATGAGAAGCCATCTAAATACATCAAACATCTACTGAAAGAGCTACAGCAATATATTAGCAGCAACACAGTCATAGTAGGGGACTTCAACACCCCACTCTCTCAACTTGACAGATCATCCAGGCAGAAAGTCAATAAAGACATGGGGGAGCTAAACGAGGAGATAGATAAACTAGAACTATTGGACATTTTCAGAGTCATTCATCCCAAGATACTGGAATACACATTTTACTCAAATACACATGGGTCATTCACAAGGATAGACCATATGTTAGGCCACAAAGACAGCATCAGCAAACTCAAGAGGATTGAAAGAATCCCAAGCATCTTCTTAGACCACAGTGGAATTAAACTAACACTTAACAATCAACAAAAGATTAGTAATAGTCCCAAAATGTGGAAGCTCAACAGTACACTTCTTAACAACCTCTGGGTCAAAGAGGAAATAAAGGAAGAAATAAAAATGTTTTGAGACTTCAATGAAAATGAAGACACAAGCTATCAAAATATTTGGGACACAGCTAAGGCAGTACTGAAAGGGAAGTTCATAGCCATACAAGCACACATTAGGAAACAAGAAAAGCACAAATAAACAGCATAATTAAATAGAAGAAGAAGAACAAAGGAACCCTAAAGCAACCAGAAGGACAGAAATCACTAAAGTTAGGGCAGAAATCAATAACATTGAAAATAAGAAAACCATACAAAAAAAATCAACGAAAGTAAATGTTGGTTCTTCGAAAGAGTAAACAAAATTGACAAACCTTTAGCCAGACTCACAAAACAAAAAAAGGAGAAGACCCAAATAAATTGGATCATAAATGAAAGAGGAGATACCACAACATACACTGCAAAAACCCAACATATAATGAGAGGATTCTATGAACAAATCTATGCCAATGGGAGTAGGGTGGCAGCGCAGGGGGTTAAACGAAGGTGGCACAAAGTACAAGGACTGGCATAAGGATCCTGGTTCGAGCCCCCGGCTCTACATCTGCAGGGGAGTTGCTTCACAGGTGGTGAAGCAGGACTGCAGGTGTCTATCTTTCTCTCCTCCTCTCTGTCTTCCCCTCCTCTCTCCATATCTCTCTGTCTTATCCAACAACAATGAAATCAATAAAAACAACAACTACAACAATAAAAAAAAACACTGAAAAAGAAAGACTTTAAAAAAAAATCTATGCCACCAAGCTAGAGAACCTGGAAGAAATGGACGATTCCCTAGACACCTATGAACTTCCAATATTAAGTAAAGAGGAAGTAGATAACATGAACAGGCCCATCACAGCTAATGAAATTGAAACAGTTATCAAAAACCTTCCCAAGAATAAAAGTCCTGGACCAGATGGTTTTACAAGTGAATTGTACAAAACCTTCAAAGAAAAACTAATACCTTTACTTTTAAAAGTCTTCCAGAAGATTGAAGACACTGGAATACTCCCTGCCAGCTTCTATGAAGCCAACATCACCCTGATACCAAAAGCAGACAGGGACACAACCAAAAAAGAAAACTACAGACCAATATCTCTGATGAACATAGATGTGAAAATACTAAACAAAATTCTAGCCAACCAGATACAGCAGTATATTAAAAAGATTGTTCATCACGACCAAGTGGGGTTTATCCTAGGCATGCTAGTTTGGTTTAATATACATAAATTAATTAACGTGATCCACCACATCAAAAAAAAAAAAGACCAAAAACCACATGGTCATATCAATAGATGCAGAGAAAGCCTTTGACGAAATACAACATCCCTTTATGATCAAAACACTACAAAAAATGGGAATAGATGGAAAATTCCTCAAGATAGTAGAGTCTATATATAGCAAACCTACAGCCAACATCATTCTCAGTGGTGAAAAACTGGAAGTATTTCCCCTCAGATCAGGTACTAGACAGGGATGCCCACTATCACCATTACTATTCAACATAGTGCTGGAAGCTCTTGCCATAGCAATCAGCCAGGAGCAAGGAATTCAAGGGATACAGATTGGAAGAGAAGAAGTCAAACTCTTCCTATTTGCAGATGACATGATAATATACATAGAAAGACATAGGAATTCAGTAAGAAGCTTTTGGAAATCATCAGGCAATACAGTAAGGTGTCAGGCTACAAAATTAACATTCAAAAGTCAGTGGCATTCCTCCATGCAAACACTAAGTTAGAAGAAGTTGAAATCCAGAAATCAATTCCTTTTACTATAGCAACCAAAACAATAAAATGTCTAGGAGTAAACCTAACCAAAAAAGTGAAAGACTTGTATACTGAAAATTATGAGTCACTACTCAAGGAAATTGAAAAAGACACAAAGAAGTGGAAAGATATTCCATGTTCATGGGTTGGAAGAATTAACATCATCAAAATGAATATACTACCCAGAGCCATCTACAAATTTAATGCTATCCCCATCAAGATCCCAAACACATTTTTTAGGAGAATAGAACAAATGCTACAAACGATATCTGGAACCAGAAAAGACCTAGAATTACCAAAACAATCTTGAGAAGAAAGAACAGAACCAGAGGCATCACACTCCCAGATCTCAAATTGTATTATAGGGCTGTTGTCATCAAAACTGCTTGGTACTGGAACATGAGTAGACACACTGACCAGTGGAATAGAGAGAATTGAGAAATTAGTCCCCACACCTACGGACATCTAATCTTTGACAAAGGTGCCCAGACTATTAAATGGGGAAAGCAGAGTCTCTTCAACAAATGGTGTTGAAAAAAATGGGTTGAAACATGCAGAAGAATGAAACTAAACCACTATATTTCACCAAATACAAAAGTAAATTAGACCAGAAACTATCAGATACTTAGAGGAAAATATTGGCAGAACTCTTTTCTGCATAAATTTTAAAGACACCTTCAATGAAACGAATCCAATTACAAAGAAGTCTAGGCAAGCATAAACCTATGGGACTACATGAAATAAAAAGGCTTCTGGGGTCAGGCAGTGGCGCAGTGGGTTGGATGCATGTGGCGCAGAGCACAAGGACCGGCGTAAGGATCCCGGTTAGAGCCCCCGGCTCCCCACCTGCAGGGGAGTCGCTTCACAGGTGGTGAAGCAGGTCTGCGGGTGTCTGTCTTTCTCTCTCTGTCTTCCCCTCCTCTCTCCATTTCTCTCTGTCCTATCCAACAGTGAACAACATCAATAATGGAAATAATAATAACCACAATGAGGCTACAACAAGGGAAACAAAAGGGGGAAAAATGGCCTCCAGGAGTGGTGGATTCATGGTGCAGGCACCAAGCCCAGCAATAAACCTGGAGAAAAAAAAAAAAAAAGCTTCTGCACAGCAAAAGAAACCACTACCCAAACCAAGAGACCCCTCACAGAATGGGAGAAGATCTTTACATGCCATACATCAGACAAGAGGCTAATAACCAGAATATATAAAAAGCTTGCCAAACTCAACAACAGGAAAACAAATAACCCCATCCAAAAATGGGGGAAGGACATGGACAGAAAATTCACCACAGAAGAGATCCAAAAGGCTGAGAAACACATGAAAAAATGCTCCAAGTCTCTGATTGTCCGAGAAATGCAAATAAAGACAACAATGAGATAACACTTCACTCCTATGAGAAGGTCATACAACAGAAAAGGTAACAGCAGCAAATGCTGGAGAGGGTGTGGGGTCAAAGGAACCCTCTTGCACTGCTGGTGGGAATGTCAATTGGTCCAACCTCTGTGGAGAACAGTCTGGAGAACTCTCAGAAGGCTAGAAATGGACCTACCCTAAGATCCTGCAATTCCTCTCCTGAGGATATATCTTAAGGAACCCAACACACCCATCCAAAAAGATCTGTGTACACATATGTTCTTAGCAGCACAATTTGTAATAGCCAAAACCTGGAAGCAACCCAGGTGTCCAACAACAGATGAGTGGCTGAGCAAGTTGTGGTATATATACACAATGGAATACTACTCAGCTATTAAAAACAGTGACTTCACTGTTTTCAGGTGATCTTGGATGGACCTTGAAAAATTCATGTTAAGTGAAATAAGTCAGAAACAGAAGAATGAATATGGGATGATCTCACTCTCAGGTAGAAGTTGAGAAGAAGATCAGAAGAGAAAACACAAGTAGAACCTGAACTAGAATTGGCATATTGCACCAAAGTCAAAGACTCTGGGGTGGGTGGGTGGGGGGAATACAGGTCCAAGAAGGATGACAGAGGACCTAGTGGGGGTTGTATATGGAAAACTGAGAAATGTTATGCATGTACAAACTATTGTATTTACTGTTGAATGTAAAACATTAATTCCCCAATAAAGAAATTAAAATAAATAAATAAATACAGGTTGAAAAAAAGATGATAACTAGCAAGAAGTAGATAGATAGATAGATAATAAGAGACTGAGGCTCCTGACAGCTTTTTGGGTTCCATGTGCAATTACTACACCCTAAAAACAAAAGGGTCCTTGAACTTCAAAGTTGGTGACTATAATTGGTTACCCAAGAGTCTTAAGAAGATGTTAAATGCAATTGTCACTTATGGTAAAGCAGGTCCCTGTTTGCAAACAAGCTCTTGTTTCTTGACTTTCCTGTCCCCCTCAGTGACATTCAGTAATGTCAGGGCTGAGCCAAGTACGCTTCATGTCACTGACCTGGTCCTCAGGTGCCAGGGGGACACCATGCAGTCCAGCCTCGGAGCTGACACTGAATTCTGCAGTAATTTAACCTTAGTCCATGTGCCACTTGCTATAATTCTGACCCCTCTATGGGTTCTCCTCTAAGTAGAGAATAAATGCCAACTGGCTGCTCAGGGGATGGCAGTTCTTGGTGGAGGCACAAACATGGGTAGTCATGTCAAGTGAGCTGGGTTCAACCCTCTAATTTGACAATGAAGGGCTCCAAGACTACAGAGGCTGGGAAACTTCTCATAAGAAAAATGCCTTGGCAAGTGGTGGAATGCTTCCTCCACATGGCTCCTGGCTCAGGGGACACGGCCTCATGCCACCAGTTTCTAAGGCCATCTTGGTGATCCTGTACTTAGTAGAATCAGAATTAATGGCACCTTCTAAACTTTGAGCTTATGCGTCTCTTTTATTTTATATAGATGGTAAAGACAGAGAGGGAATGGGGGAGATAGATAAATAGATAGATAGATAGATAGATAGATAGATAGATAGATAGATAGATAGAGAGACCTGCAGCACTGCTTCACCACTCATGAAGCTTCCCCCTGCAGATGTGGACTGGGGGCTTGAACCCAAGACCTTGTGCACTGTAATGTGTACATTCAACTAGGTGCACCACTAATCGACCCCTTAGGGGTCTCTTCTACAAGTGTATAGTTGACATCAAAGTTTCGCTGTGTGCCTGCCACAATTTTAGCTTTTTCAGCAAGGTAGAGTTTCTCTAAACAGAAGAAGAAAGGAACTCATACATGTATCTAAGTGTTAGTGGTGTATCTGCTAGTCAACCGGGACCACTGTTGATTTGTTATAGAGGGAGATGGCTGTTGCTATGGGTGTTGAATACAGGACCTGCTTCAGACAGACAGATGCACGCACATGGAGGGCTCTAACCTTGCCAAGCTCACAATGTGTCTGCTTCTGTGTTATTCTAGGGAAACACCCCAGCCTGGGCCACCAAGGGCACTATTCTTCCTTCAAAAAATACATGAGGTTACCTGAACCCAGTTAAAATCCCCTTCCTTTTCAAGCAGCAGGAGCTACGGTACAGAAAACTCCTTAACTAAAGCAAAATAAAGAAAAGAAAATATCTAGGACTATTCAGAATACTAGGTTCAACAAGGAGAAAGAGACTGTGTGTGTGTGTGTGTGTGTGTGTGTGTGTGTGTGCTTTGCCCTTTGGTGTATGGTGTCTTCCTGTATGAAACAGGCACTTAGTTTACCTCTGAGCCACTAAGCAATATTTTTTGGGGGAGCAGGGGTTGGGGAAGTAGTTCAACTGATAATAGCCTCAGATTTGCATCTGAGGTTCCAGGTTCAATCCTCAGAGCCACATATGACATAGGGGATCCCTGGCTTCTTGCTCTTTCTCTGTAACTCATGTGAAACCCTCTTTATTGTATGTAATAAACACAACAAGCCTTTTATCAAACAAGAAAGAAAAATTGAACTCTTTTCTGCAATGGAAAAACACACCAGATAAAGTTTGGAATGGTAGCAAAGAAAGGATGGATCAAGAGGATGGGAGGAGGCAGCAAGGAATAAAAACAAGAAGGTTCAGGGGAGGCTGGAAAAATGGCACTGGGTGGGAGTGAGCCACAGACTAAAGCAACACACGCCTTGGTCCTGCAGCCCTGCCTAGAATCTGCTATGTGAGCTCTAGCTGCCGAGGCTCCCCTCTGATGTCCCCTCACCCTCAAGAAAAGCAGAACAAGAAAGCCTCACACCCAGCTGCCTTACAGTCCTGATCCTGGAGTAGAAAACAAAAAGCCAAGGTCCCCTAGAAAAGCCACTTGAGAGACAGGAGTTGTGCTCCAAATGCCCAGGCAGAAGGCTGGCCATGAGGCAGACTGCATGATCTTCTGGGACAGAGATGCCAGTCCCCAGTCAGCTGACTGGTCATTTGAACTCTGGCCGGGCTCATCCTCAGGCCTCTGTCTGGCTGTCAGCCCCTTAACCTTCCTCTGGACAGTCCTGGCTCTGTGTCCTTATAGTAGAGGGCTCACTGGCATCTAGTGTTCATGGTGACATAGCAGCTCAAGGACACCAGCTCAGCCCCTCAAGCCTGTGACCTGCCGGCCAAGGCAAGGCATGTGGCCAGGCCCAGAGTAAGAGCCAGGTCAGGGCACCCACCCAAACCCTCAACTGAGCTGAGAGTGAACATGGAGCCACAGAAGTGCTCCAGTGAGTATCAGGGCCAGCCAGGCCCCTACCCCACCACTGATACTGTCCCTTCTCACACGGTGTCATCATCACCTGGGTGATCTCTTCCAGACCTGTTTTTAATCCTCAACGGGCCTTCAGTCATGCTCAGTACTACCTCCTTAGTCCTCATTCTTTATTTTAGAGAGAGACAGAGAGGGAGAGGGAGAGACAGTGGGAGAAGAGACATCAAAGTACTGTCTCTCCTTCCATGAACCCTACCTCACCCTCCTGCGCTATCCATGGTGTTCCCATGTGGTGCTGGGGCTCGAACCCAGAGCCTCGCTAGGGTAAGGCTTACATTCCATTGGGCGTGCCACCTCCTGAGCCCACCATCTAGTCCAGGGATGTGGAACACCCAGTCTTCAGGCCATATACAGCTAGAAAACCACTTGGTCTGGTCCTGCTGAGGCAACGGCAAACGGCACTTAAAATACAGTCAGTGCTCATTTCTAAGTTGATTGATTTTATTTTAGTATTATTTTGTATTACCTGAGCACTGTTCAGCTCTGGTTTATGGTGGTGGAGTTGAACCTAGGACTTTGGAGTCTCAGGCATAAGAGTCTCTTTGCGTAACCACTATACTAGCTCCCCCTGTCCAGGGCCCAGGAACAACATTATAAATATCTCAGTGGCCCTGGGCAGATAAAAACTTCTCTAGTCCTTCTCTAGACTCTGACTTTCTCACAAGCAAGAGTCTGACTTTCCCTCTTTGTATTTACAGCACACTGCACAGCAGACACCTAGGACCATCTGGCTGCATGAATGAAGGGAGACAGAAAGTGTGTGGTGTCTCTTCCCCTCTCAGAGTACTGTGTGCTCTCCCCTTGGGCACCAGGAGGAGAGAAAGCAAAGCAATGTGGGCCAGCTGGCTCTGGGCAAGGAATTCCCAGTCTGGTCTTTTAACCTCCTTAGACCAATGTCCTTGATTCCCATTCACAGTCACCCCCAAAGTTCTCATATGTCCAACTGGACCAGGACCAGGGTTCCCACCTTTTCCCACCAGACTTGAGTGGGGGCTTGGAAAGTTCTAGAACATGTTGATTTTTTTTTTTCAAAGTATTTCAGAAATCACCATGCTGCTTGCTGCTTTGATTTGGAGCAAGCTGAGGAAATGGGACACATTTCTAATCAAATGCCTCCCTGATTGCTTGCATATGCAGATCTGCAGACTAAGTTTAGATGTCTCATTCTTCATCTCACTATTTTCGCTTTCCCATCACATGCCCGGGGAGGACATGGCAGGTCTATTTTGGGGAGCTGCTGTGGCCTCAGTTCCAGGCTCGCTCACACCTGAGCAAACAAACGCTTGGGTGCAGGGATGCCAGTGACCCAGATGTGGGCACAGGAGGATGGGAGGATGGAGGTGGCTTGAGGGCAAGCTGGGTTTTATTGCTCGTGAAAATATTTTCTTATTTTTTTAATATTTATTTTATTTGTAGAACAGAGACATACTGAAAGGGGAAGGGGAGGCAAGAGAGAGAGAGAGAGAGAGGATTTGCTCTCAGATTTGCTTCAGCACTTGTGAAACATCTCCCTGCAAGAGGTGACCAGGGCCTTTAATCTGGCTCCTTGTACATGGAGACATGTGAACTCAACTGGGCACAGCACCACTTAACCCCAAAATATGTTATTCATGAAAGAGAGGGGAGAGATGCAGAACATCACACAGCTCTTCCATTTTCTGGTACCAGGGATTGAACCCAAGGGCTCTGAGGTGTCAGTCATGTGACCCCTATGTTCTACCACTACACTATTCAAAGCTTTGATGCCTCTAGGAGACAGGTCTGGTCAGAAGAAAGCCTGTGTGGGCAGAGAATGAGCAGTGGTGGCCCCTTTAGAAAGTGATAAGTGGAGAGGGCCTCAAGATAGCTCAACAGAGAGAACATCAACCTTTTTGGACTTGAGGCCTAGGGTTTGAGCCTTGGCATCATACAGAAGCACCATGGGCAGCACCCGGGGTAGCTTCAAGGATGGTAGAGTATTGCTGTGGTGTCTCTCATTCTCTCTTATATCCATTTTTTCTTATTTGAATAGAGACAAGAAAAATTGGGGGGGGATAGAGAGGAAGAGAGAGACACCTGCAGCATTGCTTGACCACTTGTGAAGCTTCTCCCTGCAGGCGGCAACTGGAGGCTTGAACCTGGGTTCTTGCACACTATAATGCGTGAGCTCAACCAGGTGCGCCACCACCCAGTCCCTCCTATCTCTCTCCAAAAAAATAAAGCATAAAAATATTGGGCCAGGGAGGCTGCTCCAAGAATCATGCTTGTGCCGTCTGTAATTCCGTTCAGTCCCTGGTGCTACATTAAAGACAATAAAGTGGGAGGTGAAGGTAAGGAGGTACCATCCTGGGCGTGGTGACTCTGTGGTTGTGAGCAAGCCCTCAAAGCCAAAGCCAAGGTCAGCTTCTCATGTGGGTCACACTCCCTCATGAGCTACAGACAAACATGGATGCTGAGCCACTTTGTGTCAAGTGCTCAGTGCTAAACAGTGGACTGTCCTCTTTGTGAGCATTGCTTCTCACCCTGTCCTGACTTCTGGTATGGACACAGGAGAGATCATGACAGGCTCACAGCCTGTGCCGACTTGCTGCCACTAATCCCACAAGGTGGCAAACGCTAGAAGAAGAATCCCACAAGGTGAGAACAGTTCTGTCCTCTGTTGTCTGTTGATTTATTATGTCAATTTATTTAATTTTCATGCAGTGATACAACTAGTCAGGAACCTTCCAAGAGTCTATTTGCTAGACAGCTGTTTTTATTTACATTTTATTTTTAAATGTTGATAGGACAAAGAGAAATTGAGAGGGAAGAAGGAGATAGACACCTGCAGCACCACTTCAATGCTTGTGAAGCAAATATCTGTTAGAGAGAGAGAGAGAGACAGAGAGGAAGAAATAAGAGAAAGACAGACAGAAAGAAAAGAGACACCACAGCACCACTCCACCACCCATGGAGCTCCCATGAGGTGCCAGGGCTGGAACCTGCCCTTCACATATGGTCAGGTGTGTGCTCTACCAGGTGAGCTGTCTCTACGCCCTTCCTCTGCACTGTGAGCTGCAGAAGCAATCACACGGTCAAGTGGAGTCTTAGAGCTCTGGAGAGGGCCACCAGGTGCTGGGACAGTGTCACAGGCAGGAAAGTAGAGGACTCATTCAGACAAGGGCTCTGAGCTGCATTTATAACTGATGGCACTTGGATTCAGCCCATCAGGCTCTACTAGCTAACACAGGAGGCAGGACTGATGGGGCTGGGGAGTCCCCGGTAGAGCCAAAGTGGGGAGGAGGGACTGTCATGTCCCACTGACTTGTGGTGATGGGGGGCTGCTCTTCCCAGAGCCTGCAGAGTCTCTGAGAACACTCCTCTTGAGGGTCTGTAACCTGTGCTTGTCTTACACATCCCGTACCTCCTTCCCCCTGGCCAAAAAGAGGTGTGAGGGTCAGAGTCCAGCCTTGTGACCAGTGGTAGTGGGAAGGAAGTGTCCAGAAGGCTTGCCCTGGATCACCTGCCCCCTTCCCTCAGAGCTGCCCTTCTCTCCATCTTAGTTTCTCAAGAGCTGGGCGCAGGCCTGTGTGCAGCCATACTGAGAGCCCCGGGGATAGCTGGGACAGACGTTTGTCACCTCCTGCCATTCCCACATTCGCCCCTGCTCTGATTCTGGAGGAGATGTGGCCAGGACCCCTCTCGGGTGGCTGATGGCACTGAACAGAACTAGAACCAGGACCAATGTGGTAGCCATCTCTCCACAGCTGAAACCAGGTGAACTTAAACTCGATTCTGACCAAGCTGCTCACTGCACTGCCACTGGGTCTGGAGTGTTTCCCTTCATCTGGCTTCATTTAAGCTTCTCTCTCTCTCTGCCCCTCCCCTCCCTCTCCCTCTCTTTTTCCCTCTCCCTCTTTCACTTCCTCTCCCTCTCCTAGAGCCCTGCTCAGTTCTGGCTTATGGTGGTGCTGAAGCTGAACTTGGGGCCTCTAAGACTCAGGCATGAGAATCTGTTGCATGAACCACTGTGCTATCTCCCCAGCCAAGCTTCTTTCTCAAGCACAAACACTGTGAGCTGTGTGAGGGCACTTAAGATCCATGGGGCCTCCATCATGGTGGAGCTGAGTCTTTGCCTTTAATACCAGGATCCTTGCTCTGCTGGTTCTCCAAAAAGAACATTTGTTGGAGTGGGGAGACATCTGAGCATTAGAGCATAGGACTTGGATGCCTGAGGCCCCAGGTTCAATTCCTTCCATCTCCAAATGCCAGAGCTGGTTTCTTTCTTTCTCTCTCGAAAGTAAATTAGATAATAAAGAAACCACTAGCCTGGAACATAAGCCCCTTATCAACACTGTCTTCCCCATGAAAGCATCTCACTATATGGGGACCTGCCAGACCTGCCTTCTCCTGTCATCCATGGGTCTCTGTGGACCCCAGGGCTGGTGATGACTGTGTTCCCAGAGTCCAAAGCAGATTGGCTTGACAGTCACTGCACAGAGCAGAGGCCCAGTCTTCTCAAGAAGGCCAAGAGGAGGGGTAGTGGGAAGAAAAGGCCTTTTGTGTAATCATAGTTCTCATTTTCTTTTCTTTATAAAAAATCTGGAGTTCAGCAGAATTCACATGCATGCAAATGCTACACTGCCAGAGAAATAGCCCAGGGGCCTTACACATGTGTGATACTTATGAGAGGTCTTTTCTCCTGAGATTTTCATTCTTTGTTTCTTAAAGCAAAAAAGAAGGAGTAGTGGGGCTGAGGGGGACTCCACAGCACTGTACCACCATTCACAGAGCTTCCCCTGGTGCTATCTGCATGCCCATGTGGTTCTGGAACTCAAGCCTAGGGTTTTATGCACCACAGGGCATGCACTCCATCAGGTGAGCTAGCTTCCATCCCCTATGTTTGTGTGGTGAGAAAGACCAGAGCACCACTGGGGCATATCTCTTCTCAGGAGAATGAGTCCCATGAGGTCAGAGTTCACATCTGCTCTGTGTTGAGATAGAGGTCCAGCCCAGTCTGGCCATGGCTCCTTTGCTCTTTTGAGAGCTGAGCCCACAGGAGTTTGAATGGGAGGCAGGAGTAAAAAAGCATCACTTCTCCCTGTTGCTGAGCTCAAAGCCACTGAGAGGTCTAGGGATGAACAGCAAAGCCTGGCTCCCAGCATGTCCCCATGATTCTGCCTGGAGAATGAATGAAGGCACAAAGCTGAGCTGGGCAGGGAGCCAGGTCCCCAGAGTCAGGAGGCCTGGTCACTGTGTCATACAGCTGAGCAGAAGCAGCCCGGGCACTGTGGCTACCTCTGCCACCAGCTAGAGCCTGCCCACAAGACTGAGGAAGCAAGCAGTGCTCTGCCAGTCAAATTCGGATCTCCCTTTACCAGCTTTGCCAGATCCCTGTGATAGCTATGCCCAGGTCCCCTTGTGCCAGCCTTGCCTAGGAAGTTCTGTGCCTCCATAGAAGATGGTACTCCCTGGGGGCCAAGCAGTTAAGCACACATGTCACCATGCACAAGGACCTGGATTCAAGCCCTGCCCCCCACCACCTGCAGGGAGAAAGCCTCAAGAGTTGTACAGCAGGTCTGCAGGTATCTCTCTTTCTCTCTCCCCCTCCATCTCTCCCTCCTCTCAATTTCTCTCTGTCCTATCTAATAAAATAGAAAGAAAGAAGACAAGGGAAGAAAAATGGCAGTTGGGAAAGTGGATCCAAAGTCCAGGCACTGAGCCCCAGCAATAACTCTGGTGGCAATAAAAGTAACAAATAAGTAAATAAATAGAAGATGAGGCTGCCAACATAGTTGTTGGTTCAAACCCTGGCACTGCATGTACCAAAATAGTGTTTTGGCTTCTCTCTCCCTCTTATATGAATCTCTTTATCTCATCCAAGAGAAAGAAAAATAAATGACTTAAGGAAAGAAAGTAATCACATACATGGAAAAAGAATGGGGACAGAAGGGCAAGGAGGAAGGAAAGCTGGAAAAAATAAGAGGGAGTCAGAAGAGCAGGAAGGGTTGAAAGGGGAGCATTCCTGGGGACCCAAAGCTTTCCTTCTCAAAGATCAGGGCCCAGAGGCCCCAGGAACAGCCTGATATAGTGGCCACTGCCTTTTGTCCTTTTCACAATCAGCCTGTGGGGCGGGGGTCACCTGCCAGAGGAAGAGAGGTTGTTGCAGGTTTGAGTGACTATCGCTGGATGAAGACTTTGGCTGTTGGTTTGAAGAGCGGGATTCAAGGCAGGCATGTCTCCTTCCTGGCTTATCCACCATTGACCTCCCTGTGGCTCTCAGCCTTTATGTAGGAGGCATAAATCCTCCTAGCAAGTAAAAGAAGCTATATCCCACATGGATGAGGGAGATGCCATAATGGTTGCATAAACAGACTTTCACGCCCGACTCTTCCAGGTCCTAGGTTCAATCCCTTATTCCACCATAAACTAGAGCTGAGAGTTATACCCCACATGCTCTAGACTCTGACTGTTCTACCTTCAGCTCTTTCCCCATAAAAGGGTATGGGGCTGTGAATCCCACTATCCTGAACTCCTGCCCAAAGACACTGGCTTCTTCTCCCAGTCAGAAAGGGGCTTGGGATGGGGGGAGGATTTCAACACCTTTCCCTAGTCCAAGCCCAGTCCTTTCAGGCTTCACTTTCAATATGAAATACCAAAGCAGGTATAATTGATCCCCACTAAAAGATGACATGAAAAATATTGCCTTTTGCCACATATATCATGTACACTACAAAGCTGCATATGATTTCTAACATTTTATAGTCCATACCAGTATTGCAATTGTTAAATTCACTTTGCTGAGGGCTAAGCAATGGTGCACCCAGTTGAGCATACACATTATCATGTGTTAGGACCCAGGTTCAATCCCCTGCTCCCCACTTGCAGGTGGGAAGCTTCATGAGCAATGAAGCAGGTCTGCAAATGTTTATCTGTCTATCTATCTATCTATCTATCTATCTATCTATCTATTTATCTATCTATCTATAACCCTGGTGGCAATAAGTGGAAAGAAAGAAAAGAAAAGAAAAGAAAAGGTAGATAGCATAATGGCTATACAAAGAAACTCTTATGCCTGAGGCTGCAAAGTCCTGGGGTCCCCTGCACTAGCATAAACCAGAGCTAATCAGTGCTGTGATAAAAAGGAAAGAAAAAAAAGAAAGGAAAAGAAAAGAGAGGGAGGGGAAGGGAGAAGGGAGAAGGGAGGGGAGGGGGAGAAGAGGGAAGAGGAAGGGGAGGAGAGAGGAGGGGAAGAGGAGGGGAAGTAGAGAAGAACTCACATGAATTAGAAGAGAAGAGAAGAGAAGAGAAGAGAAGAGAAGAGAAGAGAAGAGAAGAGAAGAGAAGAGAAGAGAAGGGAAGAGAAGGGAAGGGAAGAGAAGGGAAGGGAAGAGAAGGGAAGGGAAGGGAAGGGAAGAGAAGGGAAGGGAAGGGAAGGGAAGGGAAGGGAAGGGAAGGGAAGGGAAGGGAAGGGAAGGGAAGGGAAGGGAAGGGAAGGGAAGGGAAGGGAAGGGAAGGGAAGAGAAAGGAAGGGAAGGGAAGGAAAGGGAAGGGAAGGGAAGGGAAGGGAAGGGAAGGGAAGGGAAGGGAAGGGAAGGGAAGGGAAGAGAAGGGAAGGGAAGAGAAGGGAAGAGAAGGGAAGGGAAGGAAAGGGAAGGGAAGGGAAGAGAAGAGAAGAGAAGGGAAGGGAAGAGAAGAGAAGGGAAGGGAAGGAAGGGAAGGGAAGGGAAGGGAAGGGAAGGGGGAAGGGAAGGGAAGGGAAGGGGAGAGGAGAGGAGGGGAGGGAAGAGAAAGGAAGATAATTGCACAGAGTATTTTATCTTTCTCAGCAGAAGATATTTAAATTACACTTCTGTTTTAGACACTGGCATAGTATCTACATATCCTAGTATTCCCTACAGACTGACTACACAGGGTAAGCTTCCTTCATCCAACAAATGATATCAGAATCTCCTCATGTCCCAAGCACCAGGTTGGCCCCTGAGAACACCAAGCTCTGTCAGGCCTGATCTGAGCACTGGGGGAGGCATTAGGGAAGGCAAGTGAATCTGCTGTGCTGAAACGCATGCCTTCACACAGTTATTTGCAAGGGCTTTATCTGGAGTGAGCAGGATGTCACAGACAGGGAGCCCAGTACCTCTCGTTCCCCTGAGATGGCTGATTCAGTGCTTGAGGGACAGGATGGGGTGTCACCCTTTATTTTTAATCTTTGAGACTTGGAGTGATATTTTAGTGAGTGAAGAATGCTGAGAGTAACAATTCCAGAACTGAAGGACAGACTCCTTGCAGAGGGAGACTGGGGGATGCTTTTAATGTTTGATCTCAAGGATAGAGAAGAAGCCCAGCATGGCCACTGCCTGAGGGCTGGGAAGGAGGCAGGTCTCTCCCCTGGGCAGGGCCCTGGGCCACATTGAAGGCACCTCAGAGGATGTGGCTACCGGCCACACCCTTGGGCATGACAACCCTGCCAAAGAATGCAAAACCCCAACAAAGAACATTCTGGAAGCCATTTAAGAGCCTGCCAGGGAAACCACAGCCAGCGCTCTGCCACTTGTGATGTGTATGGGTGGGCTGCTGCTTTCCCCTCTCTTCCTAGGCTCCCCGAGCCTCCCAAACCTCAGGTCTGTTCCAAAAGTGGGTGCCAGGTCAGCTTTAGTTTCTTCTCTGGGACTGAGAGTTCAAGACACTTGCTTGAGAATCAGGGTGCCAGCTTCCTCTTAGGGCCCTCGGGCGCTCTTTAAGCCCCCACCCCAGCTCTGCCAACTGGCTGAGATCCTCCTCAGATGGCACCCAGGGATGGGGGCACCCACAGGTCCTTTCTGCAGGCCGTGTCAGCACCCCATTGCTGCTATGGGGAGGAATGTTGAGTTGGAGTGAGAGTAGGTGTGTGTAGACATTTTCATTTGTGCTTTGTACTCGGTGACATGTTTACACATTTCATGCAATAGCTTCCATTCGTGGTTAGCACTCTTATTTGACAATGATGACAAAGTCTCTACAAAGATGTCAGCAACAGCAGCCTTGAATATTGCAGACATTTTGCTAGGAGGATAAAATAGCAAAAACAAACAAAACAACAACAACAACAAAAACCCAACTCTACAGCACAACTCAGGGTCCAAAGCATTTGTATCTCTTACTATAAAGTAACCAAACCCCTCAGAAGCCAGCAACACCCACAACCCACATTCTCTTATCTGTACTGACAAGTGGGGGAATCAGAGGCAGAACAGCTCGGCAGGAGCCAGGGACCCTCAGAGTTTATAGAGGACCCCAGACCTCGTTGTTCCTTCCCTTCTTCTCCTTTGCTTCTTTGTCTTTGTGACTGGGAGGCTTAGCCAGTTGAAACTAAATTAAGGAACATCTCTTGAGTGTGGATTGGATTGCTCATAAAAACGCTTTGCTGTCAGCTGCCCTGTAACTTGGGAATTCTGCCACATAAATGGTTTGAGAGTTGCTGTTATTGCAGAAGACGAGAATTTACTGCTCTCATTTCAAGCCCTAGCACTCTCTAAAGAAAAGCAACAGTAGCTGGAATAGCTTTATTATCCTCTCATCTTCAAATGAAGGCCTTGGAACGTCAGCTTGCATATATATGATGGCGCGTCAGGGAAGATGGTTCTGGGCTCAGAGACAGATGGTGACGAAGCATTTGCAGCAGTTTTATTGATCACCTGAACAAATCCTATTTCTACCCACTGGCCTCCTCACCAGTCTTGGGCAGTTTCCTTGGCCTTAAAGATTGACACTCTCTTGGTACCTCAGTCTGCAAAGGCAGGATGTTTAGCCTTTCTTCTACCCTGGGGCTTATTGGCAAACAGTTCTGACAACTCCTTCCAGTCTTGCATATCTACCATCACACCATGCCCATTGAACTACAAGGTCTGCTTTCCTCCCCTCTGAGCTGGACTGGCTTTGTGACTGGCTGTGATTGACAGAATGTGACAGGAGAAGAACTTCCCAATGCCAATCAGTTCCTGGCAGTTCTGCTTGCCCTTGCTGCTTCCGCTGTTTAGGAAACACTGATAGAGTATTATAAGGTCCCACTGAGAGGCCCTGAGGGTGAGAGGCCTTCTGAGATGGAGGTGGCCTGGTGAGAGCCCCAGACCACATTCATGGAGCTGAAGAACCACCCAACTATCCCACAGATAGTGCATTAGAAACAAAGTTGTTGTTTTACCTACTGAGCTTTGAGGTCACTTGTTGCATAAAGTACTAGAACTTGCAACATCCTGTGTCACCTCATAGTGTTTTGCTCACTGATGTCTGCTATATGACACTGTCCCTATAGGCTCTCCCATATAAACCAAGTGTACAGGAGTCTCTGTGACACCTCGTGCTATTCCGTGACATCTGCATAAGGACAAAACCACCTAGTATTGCATTTCTCAGAAAGTGTTCCCTTCACTAAGTGACAGACCATCTCACCCACTTGTTCTCTGTGCATGATTTCTGTTTCTTTTCATTCTTTCTTTTAAATGTTTATTTATTTATTCCCTCTTGTTGTCCTGGTTGTCTTATTGTTGTTGTCATTGATGTTATCTTTGTCAGATAGGACAGAGAGAAATGGAGAGAGGAGGGAATACAGAGAGGGTGAGAGAAAGATAGACATCTGCAGACTCCCCTGCAGGTGGGAAGCTGGGGGCATCGAACCAAGATCCTTACACCGGTCCATGTGATTTGTGCCACTTATGCTTAACCTGCTGTGCTACCACCTGACTCCTTTATTTTTTTAAAGATTTTATTTATTAATGAGAAAGATAGAAACAGAGAGGAGAGAGAGAGAGAGAGAGAAAACCAGACATCACTCTGATACATATGCTGCCAGGGATTGAACTCAGGACCTCGTGCTTGAGAGTCTGATCCTTTATCCACTGCACCACCTCCCAAACCACCATCTGTTGTTAAAATTCGGAGGCTCCTGCTGGGCGGGCTTGCTTCACGGGCGGGTAACAGAGACGACCAGAGACGTATGGCTGGGCAGGGAAGCCGTATTTCTTTATTCAGGAACAACAATTCATAAACTAAACCAAACTAATCACCAAACAGAACTCTGCTGTCTCTTTGCGGCGGCGCAAGCACTCTCTCTTACTCTGCAACTCAGGAACCCTCTCTTACTCTCGAACTCTGCCACTCTGGCACTCAGGAACCCTGGAACTCTGGAACTCTGGCGGGGTTCCTAGGGGCGGGGCCAAGCGGGCCGCAAAAACTAACTGGACTGATCCAATTCTCTTGGCGGGGGAGATCTAGAACAACCCAATGTAAAGCATACGACAACCATCGTTTCTGTTTCTTTCAGTCTTCTTTCTCTGACACCTGCTTCTGAGATGTTGCTCTGGGCTGGGCACTGGGAGGAAATTTGGTGACATGTGGTGATGAAAAGACAGCCTCGGTAGTCGGGGAGGTGGCGCAGTGGATAAAGCGCTTGATTCTCAAGCGTAAGGTCCCGAGCTCAGCACATGTACCAGAGCGATATCTGGTTCTTTCTCTTTCTCCTCCTATCTTTCTCATCAATCAATAAATAAAATCTTTTTAAAAATTAAAAAAAAGAAAAAAGAAAAGACTTCCCTGGTACTCTGTCCTGCAGAGTTGTGCAGGAGGGAGGCGCAGATTAGTCACCCTCCTCTGTCATAACTGGTCCCCATGGCTGTGACACCCCACTTTTGTGGGTGATTCTAAAGCTATCCACAAACTCTTTGAACTCCTCCTACCCATGTGCCACTGAAAGGCCACTTGAGCCCAGTATTATTTACAGAGAAGAAAGTCACCTCAACACTGTTCCATCATCTACAGGGCTTCCCCGAGGCTGCCCATGACTCTTCCCTTCGGTGCCAGGGCTCAAACCCAGGGTCCCATGCAAGGTGAGGTGTGTGCTGGAGTAGGTGAGCTCTCTCCCAGACACCCCTTCCCCCATTTCCCTTGACTTCTCTTTTTCTCACCACTCTGTCTCTATTGGCAGTGGGGAAGGGTAGTTTGACTATTCTGATTGACAACCTCCTGGCTTGTCTTATTGATAAAATCCTATCTTCTGAGACTTTGGTGGCACATATGATGGTCTGGCTCAGAGAGGTCACAGCAGCCATCTGAGCCCAGCATTGTCACAGGAAGCTGACCTCACAGCCACCTTAACCATCCCCAGAGCTTCTCCAGGTCAATCCTAAGCCCAATCCTAAACCCTGCCCAGCCTGCACCCTGCATGCCACAGGGCTTTCAAAGCCAGTGACCTCACCAAGCTGGACAGCTTCATCATCTCTGATCACCACACAAAATGCCTCCAGGGCACTTTCAGATCCCCTACCTCCCATTCCCATACCTACATCTCCTGGGACTCTGAGCCTCCCCTCTCTGCTGTCCTCCCTGTCCTCCCTGACACCTATTCCCAGGCTCAGCACACCCCCCCCCCACACACACACAGAAGATAACCACCCCTCCCTTTATGGCTGCTACTGATGCCCCCTCCCCCACAGCTTCTTCCTTGCCCAGAAGATGCCCGAAGATGTGTTCCCCACACACCTGCCACACAGTGATCTTCTCCAGGCAGAGGGGACCCTGGAGCCACTTGTCTGTTCCAACAGATGCCCACACACCGTAAACAAAGCTAAAAGTCTTGTCCTCTGTTTCTGGAGTCAGCATCACCCCAAAGACCAGCCCTGATAGGAAGGAATTGTAGAAAGTGGGATTCATGGGTAAGACTTGAACATTTCTATCTATCTCTTTCTATCTTTTTCCATCTTTTCTTTCCTTCTTTCTTTCTTTCTTTCTTTCTCCCTTCCTTCCTTTCTTCCTTTCTTCCTTTCTCCCCACCCACCTCCTGTATATTTCTAGTACTTTTTTTTTTTTAATTGTCACCAGGGTTATGGCTGGGGCTCAGTGCCAGCACTACAAAGCCACTTGTCCTGGCAGGTCTTTTTCTCATTTTTCTTCCTTTCTATTTTATTGGATAGGACAGAAAGAAATTGGGGAGGTCAGCAGGTTAAGTGCACATGGCACAAAGTACAAGGACCTGTGTAAGGATCCTGGTTTGAGCCCCCAGCTCCCCACCTGCAGGGAGGGGGCTTGCCTCACAAGCCGTGAAGCAGGTCTGCAGGTGTCTATCTTTCTCTTCCCCTCTCTGTCTTCCTCTCCTCTCTCCATTTCTCTCTATCCTATCCAACAACAACAACATAAATGAAAACAGTAATTACAACAAAAAGGGCAACAAAATGGGGGGGGGGGAAATGGCCTCCAGGAACAGTGAATTTGTAGTGCAGGCACTGAGCTCCAGCAATAACTCTGAAGGCAAAAAAAAAAAAAAAGAAAAAAGAAAGAAAGAGAGAAAGGAAGGAAGGAAGAAATTGAGAGGGGAGGGAGAAATAGAGAGGGAGAAAGATAGATACCAGCAGAGCTGCTTCACTGCTTGTAAAGCTTCCCTCCTGCAGGTGGGGAGCAGGGTCTTTGCACATGGTAACATGTGCACTCAACTGAGCACACCACTGCCTGGCCCCTGAACATTTATCCAATGAGTATTAAATGAATCCAGCCATACATCTAGAAGGAAGGTGTGCAGTGACGAGCAAGTGTCAAGAGCTCCAGGTGGGGGTCATGTGAGAGACTGGCTCAGTGAAGTGACAGAATAACTGAGGGAAAGGTACCATTGTCTGGGCAGGGACATAAACACCAACGTTCCTAGTGATGAAAGCTGAAGAGAACGGGGAGAAGCTTCCCAAACTGAGAGGCCTGTCTATATGCGTCTTCACCTGATGGACCAGAAGGACACCTCCTGCTCAGACCAGGGCCAGATCAGCACGGACACTGTTCCCATTCTGATCAGTGTCCACACAGCTCCTGCTCTGGTGACACAAAAAACAGAAGGTACCCCCTGAGGTTCGGGGCAGGAGATAGACAGCTTTCTTTTTCTTTCACCTCATATTCTCACTCCCTTTCTGTGCCTCTACTGAGTCACTGTCTAATTCATCCCTCCTCCCACTGGTCACCTCTGCCCAGCCGGCCACACTCTCCTCCTGCTATTAACTCATTCAGGATGTCCATCCTTCCCTTCCATCTACAGGGGGTGCATTTTGACACTGGCCAACCAGCTGGCCCTCTGCTGAGCTTCCAGGATTGGTCTCACCTGTCACCTGTCCTCCCCCCACCCCGAAGGCTGTCCCCTCCCTGGGCCTCCTGGGTGCCTGGCCTTCCTCATTGGGCCTGCGTCCCTCTACTCTGTTCCAAGAGCCAGGTGTTCTGCCCTGTCATGGGCTCCTTACACGCTCCTTCTATTTCTGGGAACACAGCAGGTGCTCAGTAAATAGCAGGTGCCCCAAAGTCAGCCTGAGGAAGATGGAGTGACCCCAGGCCATGTGTATATTTATTTAATTGGTCAGCCTAGGGCACACATGTAGCCTTTTCCTGCCCTGCTTTGACTCTTCTGCCTGTGTGGCATGCTATGACTTTCTGGCATGCCCAGAGTTCAGTTTTGTCCCAAAGCACCCTTGTATCATCCTGTTCTGCAGGGTAACCTGGTGTGGGGGGGATTTGGGTAGAGCCCCCCCCCATGCCCTCATTATTTGGTCTGATGACACTCATCTGTCCTGCTTGGCAATCTAGAACATTCTGGCTTCTAAAAACTATAAGCAGTACTTTCATAAGGAATAAAATCATAAAACAGAGAGAGAGGGCTTGGGTGTCAAGAGAACTTGAAGAGGGGTCCAGGAGGTGACACAGTTGGCATAGCTCTGGGCTTTCAAGCATGAGGTTCTGAGTTTGATCCCCAGCACCACATGAACCAGAATGATGCTTTTGGCTCCTATCTCCAACCCCCTCCATCTCTAACTCCTATCTAACTTGTGAAGTAAATAAAAACAAATCTTTAAGGGGTTGGACAGTGGTGCACATGGTTAAGTACACATGTTACCTTGTGCAAGGATGCTGGTTTAAGCCTCAGGTCCCCACATGCAAGGGGAAAAGCTTCATAAGCAGTGAAGTAGTGTTGTAAGTCTCTCTCTCTCTCCATCTATCCCCCTTCCCTCTCATTTTTTCTCTGTCTTATCAAATTAAATAAATAAAGTTAAAGTTAATAAATAAAATTAAAAGCACTTTATTAAATAAAATAAAGTTTAAAAATAAACAAGTCAGAACCAGCTGCAGAAGGGAGGGACACATTGCAGGTCAGGTGAGGGCAAGCTCATCTGGAATGGAGGGAGGGAAAAGGCAGTTGGGTGAAAGAATCAGTTTGACAAATTCCAGAAGAGACACTGCAGAGAATGCACAGACCTGGAGCTCCAGGCTCTGAGCTGAGACATAGGGTAGCTAGCATGGTGGCTGAGATGTCCGTAGGTCCACTCTGGCTGAGAATCACCAGTCCTATCCTGCCACCCTCTGTCTCCTGGGTAGAGAGGTGAGTGCTGTGTGTCCCACCCTAAAATGGAGTCTGTCCACCCACCCCTGCAATCCTGGATACACTGGCCACTTGCTTTGAGCAGCAGCATCAGGCAGATGTGACTCTTGGGCTGCCTCCAGCGCGAGGATGCATGAAGCCTAGAAGCTTCTGTCTTTTCTTCTGGGAGCCAACAGCCATAAACTCCAGCTCCACCCTAAATGAAGAGAGTCTGCCTCAGGGAGACAGAGCCGGGAGACAGACACCAGCTGGGACAGATGGTCCATTTCTGGTGGGGCTGCTAAGCGACCTCGCTGAGCCAGAGTAAATGGTGCCCAGCCACAAGTGTGGGGGTGGCTGTCCTGCGACAGTAGAGGCTGGACTGTCAATTTACTGCTTTCACCTGCCCAGAGCTACCTGACTTCAAACACTTGTGCCCTGGGCTGTATCATCACCACCACCACCACCATCTCCATCACCACCACCGTCGTTACCTCTGTCATCACCACTATCATCATCACTTAATCCTGAGCACTATGCCAGAGCTTAGATTAAGTACTTTACAGAAATGATCTCATACTTACAAAATCCTAAAGGATAGGGTAAGAGGTGCCCTCTTCCCCCCCAAAAAAAAGTATGTCCCTGGAAACTGGGGTGTGGCTTTCATTGGGAAAAAGTCTCATTAAATATGTAATTAAGAGAATCTCAAGATGAGTCATCCTGACTGACCTAGGGAGCCCGAAATGCAGTGTAGAAAGTCCTTTAAATGACATCGCACTCAGATGAGTATGGGGCGTAGGGATGGAGTGAGGACACAGGACGGAGGCCATGTGTGCAGTGGGGGGCAGCTCCCCCACACAGCTCATCACCATCCCAGAGATGTGCCTGTGGGCTGGCTTATGCCCACCTCCCTCACCCCCCATCACAACAGAAGGCTCTGACACACACACACACACACACACACACACACACACACACGTACGTACGTGAGGGCAGCCTCTCCAGCCCAAGGTCTAGGTGGGATGGTGTAAGGTCCAAACAGAAATTAAAGTCTGCCTTTTAAAGCTACACTATTAAGACCAGCACTGCCCTTCACAGCTCTCCAGCTTTATCGTCCATACACAGGTAGTCTCACCCCAGCCTTGCTGTCTCCCCCTGGGCCTTCTCCTCACCCCCAGCTGGAGCTGTCAGCTACGGAGCTCTCATCACAGAGCAGGTGCTCTGAGTCCTCCTCAGGAGCTGTAAATGTCCTCTGTGAAGTGTGAGGTTCCCCTCAGGGAGCTCCTGTGCAAGGTCCCTGGGCAGTTTCAAGGAGCACCTCTCCTTCTGGAATGTTCTGCCAACAGCCCCACCTTGCAGCATCATGAAGGAGAGGACAGGGGTGTCTTGTGCCAACTTTCACCACAAGATTGTTTTGACACATGTTTAATGAGGAGGAAACACAATTAAAGGCAGTCAGGAAGGGTGGGTGGAAATAGCATCCCCCCCACACCGGCTCTGTCAGGACTCGGCTTCCCCACTGGTTTCTAGAATAAGTTCCTCTGGTGGGTTCTTTCTGGCTCCTTAAGACCCCATTCAACCTCAAGCCTTCAAACTGCACAGATAGCATTTCTGTAAAGACCTCAGCCACAGACATCCTTGCTTCCTGGTTTCCCAAGAACTCTGTCCTCAGCATCTTCATGGGGAACAGTTGGGAAAGTCCTCTTTCTTTATCTTCTGTCCTCTGTTAAAAGTCACCCTACTTCATGGCTGCCCTTGAAGCTGTCCAGCATGTGGCTTGTCCCTCTCTGGGTCATTCTCTCTGCAGACACTGTCCCCCTACTGAACTGGCTTTCAGCACAGTGGCCCCAAGGAAGGTCATACTTCCCTCTGACAACACATTCTCTTAACTCTCCTCAGTCCATCCACCAGGCTGATGGTGGTAGCGTAGAGGGTTAAGTGCAGGTGGTGCGAAAGTGCAAGGACATGTGTAAGGATCCCGGTTCGAGCCCCCAGCTCCTCATCTGCAGGGGGGTTGCTTTGTAAGTGGTGAAGCAGGTCTGCAGGTGTCTGTCTTTCTCTCCCTCTCTCTGTCTCCCCTAGCCTCTCAATTTCTCTCTGTTCTATCCAACAACAACAGCAATAACACCAATGACAATAATAAAAAGGGCAACAAAATGGGGAAAATGGTCTCCAGGAGCAGTGGATTCATAGTGCAGGCACCGACCCCCAGCAATAACCCAGGAAGCAAAAAAAAAAAAAAAAAAGTTTAAAACGACCTTAAGGGAGCTAGACAGTGGCACATCTGATAGAGTGCACATATTACAGTGCTCAAGGACCCAGGTTCAAGCCCCTGGGCCACATCTGCAGCAGGAAGCTTCATAGGTAGTGAAGCAGGTTTGTAGGCCTCTCCCCCCTCCCCCCACTCTCCCCTGCTCCACGACCTCCCCCTCCCCTCTCAGTTTCTGTCTCTATCCAATAAAGAAATATTTTTAAAAGGATTCTTATTACTTCTCAAAATCCATGAATTTGGCAAGTCAAATCCTTGAAAGAAATGTGCTCCCAAGATCCTCTGGTTCCCAGCCTTGTCCCTCTGTCCCCCAGCTCAGTGACAAGGAGCTTTTCCTCATTAGCCATCCTCCAGTTCCCTGCCTTACTCCAGGAACTATTGTCCCTTGACTGAAAGGGGTCAGTGATATTCCCACACCAACCCTTCACATCTTGTTAGAAGATTCAGTGAAACAGAACTTAGAGCAGTCTGGCCCCCCAAGATCAAGCTGTTCATCTCACCAGGTGAAAACTCCTGCCAGCCCTGGCACCCACTGCAGCAGCCCCCAGGCAAGACGCTGAAAGCAGTCTGTCGTGCAGACTTGGACCAAATCCTGTTCTGCTCTATCCCCATTCAAGTCCTGGGGCAAGGGGGACTGGGGAGACAGTAATCTGAGACCATCTGTACCACAGAAGCCTCTGCCTCTTCTTTACTGCTGCTTTGCACATCAGACATGGGGAGCAGCACTGAGTTCCCCTCAGAGCTTTCCTCACCCACCATTCCCCACATCCCTGGGCCTGTCTGGGGCTACCTCCTGGCTCCCCAAAGTCAGAGCCACTTACTGATCTGAGCACCCACTGGACACATGGTACTGGGGACAGTTAATAAGCTTTAGATAGAACTTTTCTTCATTTTTAAAAACTTTTTTAAATTTTACATGATTTATTATTGGATAGAGACAGAAAGAAATTGAGGAGGGATAGAGAAGGAGAGAAACAGAGAGACATCTGCAGTACTGCTTTACCACTCATGAAGCTTTCCCCCTGCAGGTGGGGATCAGGGGCTTGAACCTGGGTCCTTGCACACTGTAGTGTGCGTACTTAATCAGGTGTGCCACCGTCTGGCCCCAGAATTTTCTTTTATACAAAGAATTACTTATTTGCTTAATTATTTATCATGAGAGAGATACTGCAGAATACTGTGCCCCAGTATGGTTCCGTAGCCCCCATGTCCACTTGGTCGATTCCAAATTATATTTCTCCATGAGGATAATTTCTGGAACCATCCGTTCCACCCCGGTTCCATGGCTGCCAGTTCTTAGCAACATCGCCCCACCAGATATTCGTCGGGATGCGGCATCATCTAAACTCATTTCCCACGTCTACGCTCGACCGGACCTGCCAACATACGCGGATATCTTCGCCCACCCTATTCAACGCTTGACGTCTCGTCACCCAATCTGGTCCCCTACGCCTACACTGAACTTCTCTGTTCCAGTCTCTTGGAAACAGAGCTGGCAGTCAGCTGAGGTAAAGAACAAACACCTCATCTCAGACCCCTGCAAGCGTCAACCTGGCTTTGACCTAGCACGTTATGATTGGGCCCTCCTCAATCGCTATCGAACAGGCCATGGCCGGTGCGCCGCTATGTTCCATCGCTGGGGAGCCAGAGACGACCCGAACTGCCCCTGAGGCTCCAGGCAGACTATGACCCACATAGTAAACGACTGCCACCTCTCCAGATTCAAAGGAGGTCTCGAAACTTTACATCAGGCTCAACCTGATGCTGTTGACTGGCTACGGAAGAAGGGCAAACGCTAGAAGAAGAATGAGAGAGAGAGAAGGAGAGAGAGAAGCTAGAGCACCACTCACCACACCTACATTGACGGCTCTGGGATCAAACTCAGAGCCTTGAGCTCTACCCTCTGAGTCATCTCCCCAGCTAGAGTACATAGCTTTTTCCTGAATGCATCTCTCTAAACCCAAGCTTGCTCCATCCAAACCCCTCCCAGTTTGCCCTCTGCTTGGCCCGCCTGCCTCTCCCCTCAAATTTACTTTCACACCACCTGCACTTAACTCTCTACGCTACCACCCAACTCCCCCCATCTCCAATCTTTGGGTGAGTCCATCAGCCTGGTGGATGGACTGAGGAGAGTTAAGAGAATGTGTTGTCAGAGGGAAGTATGACCTTCCTTGGGGCCACTGTGCTGAAAGCCAGTTCAGTAGGGGGACAGTGTCTGCAGAGAGAATGACCCAGAGAGGGACAAGCCACATGCTGGACAGCTTCAAGGGCAGCCATGAAGTAGGGTGACTTTTAACAGAGGACAGAAGATAAAGAAAGAGGACTTTCCCAACTGTTCCCCATGAAGATGCTGAGGACAGAGTTCTTGGGAAACCAGGAAGCAAGGATGTCTGTGGCTGAGGTCTTCACAGAAATGCTATCTGTGCAGTTTGAAGGCTTGAGGTTGAATGGGGTCTTAAGGAGCCAGAAAGAACCCACCAGAGGAATTTCTTCTCGGTTAGCTTCTGAGCCCTTCCATCAGATTTTACTTCTTATCCTCCAGCAGACGCTCCTACTGTTAAGTGAGTAACAGATGTCTCTCTTATTGAATTCAGCCATTGCTTATATAAGTGGATCAGATAAAATAACACATCTCTCTATTATGTATTATAAAAGAAGAGTGGGGCTGGAGGTGATTACACTTAGTGAAGTAAGAAGTAAAGAGATGAAATACAACTATAGATGGTTTCACTCAGATGTGGAATCTAGAGAGCTGATACACAAGACTTTGCAAAACAAACAAACAAAAATTTAGAAGCAGAAGCAAGCAAGCAAGCTATTTCTAAGACTTGTGAGAATTCTGGTGGTTATCTGGGATATGGGAGGATGGGGACACAGAACTCTGGTGGTGGGTGTGGTGTGGAACCATACACTATAATCCTACAGTCTTGTAACCCATTATTAATAAAAAATAAAGCATGAAGGGGGGAGTGGGTGGTGGTGCACCTGGTTGAGTGCACACACTACAATGTGCAAGGATCCAAGTTCAAGTCCCCAACCTACACTGCAGGGGGGGGGGACTTACTAAGCAGTGAAGCAGGCAGGTCTCTTTTTCTATCTCTCTCTCCCATCCCTCTTAATTTCTCTGTCTTTAGCCAAAATAAATAAAATAAAGTATAAAAAAGAAGTTGTATATTAAAAAATAATTAAGTAAATAATGAAGAGAGAGAGAGAGTAGAGAGAACTCAGAGCCCTGAAGCTCTAATCTGAGGTGGTGCTGGGATTGAACCCAGGGTCTCAGGAGCCTCAAGCATGGGAGTTGGTGCTCTCACAGGCTGAGCTTCTCCCTGATCTCACCGCCTTCATCTTGGTTGTCTCCACCTCAGTCTCTCTCAGTGATCCTCTTGCTCTGCCCTTTCTGACTCAGCAGCTGCACATTTTCGGAGCCACCTGTCCCCTCTCTGAAATATTTTCTCACTTCTCATGTGACAGGCCAGCTTCATCAGCTGTTAGAATTGGGAAATATCCCAACTGCTTTCCCCAACACACACACACACACACACACACTCCTTACACACCACATACTCACACACCAAATACAAACACCACATACACACTACACTCATCACAGACAATGTAGACACACACCACACCTGCCAAACACACGTACCACATGCAACATACAGACCACAAACACCCTAGCACTGGCACTCGCGAGCAGACACTTCAGCTGCTGCTAGAGACTGTTCTTCAGAACCCAAGAAAGAGGACAGAGTGGATCACCACCACACCCAGCCCAGTGGACAAGACACTGCACATTGCTGACTTGAGATTCAGTCTGAGGGACAGTGTTTCTATCGGAAGGACCACGACAGAGTCAGAAGAAGCACATGGCTGCAGACTGAAGGAGTCATTCACTGAGAACACTTAGAAGGAAGCCTTCACTTCTGTTCTTGTTGCTCTTCTCATCCCATCTCATGCCCAAAACCCCCATTAAACTTTTCAGATATGGGAAGGAGAGTCAGATCACAGGGTAAGACATGGGTTTTGCCCTGCATGTGGCCCAGGAGGTTTTATGGTTCTGAGGGAAGCTCTGGTATTGTGGTCTCTCTCTCTCTCTCTCTCTCTCTCTCTCTCTCTCGCTCTCAATCTCTCTCTCTCTCTCTCTCTCTCTCTCTCTCTCTCTCACACACACACACCTCCCTCTGATTGTCTAAATGAATGAAAAATAGAAACTTTTAATTGTGAAATCTGCATACTCAAAACCTCTGCAAATGAAGAGGAACAAGAAGGAGAAGAATAGGAAGAGGAGGAGGAAAGGAAGGAAAGAAGGAAGGAAGGAAGGAAGGAGGAAGGAAGGAGAGAGAGAAATAGAAAGAGAAAGAAATTAAGAAAAGAAGAGGAGAAGGAGGAAAGGAAGGAAAGAAAAAGGAAGGAAAAATGGAAGGAAGGAAGGAGAGAAAGAGAAAGAAAGAAGGAAAGAAAGAAAGAAAGAATGAATGAATGAATGAATGAATGAATGAATGAGAAAGATCATCGGAGACAGTAGCATGGATTTAGGCAGAAAGTAAACAATTCCGAGTCTGGGTTCAGACACGGTCCCATATCTTATTCCACTTCTAGTTGCCAGGTCATCTAATTCTTCTGAACCTTAGTTTCCCCACCAGGAAGCTCCTCTCCATCCCATTTCCAGACTCTTCAGGAAGGTGTGGGGACAGGACAAGCTGAGAGCTGGGGGCAGAGAGCTGCTGGGGCAGGGGGGGTCTAGCTGACCACAGAAATTCAAGCAATGGGCAGGGTAGGGTGGCCACAGTCATGAGGCAACACCCATATAGAACTGGAGCAAACACTAGGCCTGAAGTAATAGGGCATCACAGCTCATGGTGAACACCACCGACTGGGTGCAGAATCTCCACCTAGCACCTCGTGCTGGACCAAGACCAGATTCTGTCCCTCAGAGAGATGGGGGGGGTGCAGGAGAAATTGTGCTACTCTCCCTACGTTCCTCAGAGATAGACAATCAATCGCACAAGTTGGGGTGGGCAGTGATGCACCTGGTTAAGCACACATATTACCATGTGCAAAGATCTAGGTTTAAGTCTCTGCTCCCTACCTATAGGGACAGGGGCATGTTGGTCAACATTTCTCCTTTGGCTAGTTCTGCTTCTGTTTCTATCCGTGTCACGCCAGGTTCCCCTGCATTGCTTGATGCTGTAGTCTATTTACATAATCATTGTTTTGTCTGAGACCCGCCCTGTCTGCAGGGCATTGGTTTAATCCCCATTGGTTTGCACTCTCTTTTCGCTCTGCCCCCTCTCCTAGTCACATCCTCTCCTTCATTTTGCCTCCAAGGTTATCACTGGGGCCTTTTTTTTTTCATTTTATTGGATAAGACAGAGAGAAATTAAGAGGGGAGGGAAGATAGAGAGTGGGAAAGAAAGATAGAAACCTGCAGACCTGCTTCACCATTTGTTAAGCCACCCCCCCCCCTTACACCCCTGCAGGTGGAGAGCTGGGAGCTTGAACTGGGATCCTGTGCAGGTTCTTGCCCTTCATACTATGTGGGCTTAACCTGGTGCACTACTGCCTGGCCCCCCTACCTTACTTCTTTGAGATAAAAGGTTTGCATTTTGCACATCTGATCATGGAGTTGAGGCAGAGAACCTAAGGGTTAACTTCTCAAGAGAGAAGCAAGGGCTAACTTCTTCAGAAGGTATGCAGAACTACTTAGTTGAGGAAGAAACACACAGTTGGCGACAATCTTCCCTGACCTCACAGCATCAACAGGGCTTTGTCCTGCTGTCACCAAGGTGGCCTTGGTCAGCGGCCTTAGAATCTGCTACTGTTACCCCGGAGTCTGCTGATAACCCAAACAAGTTGTACTCTCTACAGAAAAGAAAAAATGACCTGTTAAGCTTGTTGCTATGAATTTCTATGGGAAAGCTGATAACTATATAAAAGAACAAGCCTTGCTGTGCTTCAGGCTCAGTTTCTGTTGGTATGCTTCTAATTCTGCTTCTAAAAACCCCTTCTGTTTCATTGGTTTAATACCCCCTGCTTAACACTGTATGCTATTTACATAACCACTGCAGGGCACTGGTTTAACCCCCACTGGTTCATGATGTGTTTCTGCTCCGCCCCCTCTCGTAGTACACCCTGATTTGCACCAGTCACTTTTCCCTCCACCCTCTCTACATCACATCCTGTTCACACCCTACTTGGAAAGTATATATAAGAACAGGATTGTTTGTTTTAGTTTAGTTTAGTTTAGTTTAGTATAGCTTGGCTTAGATTGTGCTGCATCCTGCATGAATAAAGAGATACTGCGTACAGCCCAGCCATGAGTCCCTGGTCGTCTGTCTCTGCTCATGAAGCTAGCCCGACAAGTTTCTTTTTTGGACTTAAGTCTTCTGAGCATGCCAGCATTAAATAAACACTGCTTCCTGCTTCACTGCCTCCATGTGTCTTGTCTCTCTGCTTGGAATCTGATGGCAACCATTTGTGGTTCTTCCAAAGAGACAGTCATGAGGGGCCTGACTTCTCCCAGGAGGGCACTGGCTCTGGTGCTTCTTCTCAGATGCAGTACCAGCCCTCCTCCAACAATGTGACAGGTGACTGCAAAACACTCTCACTCCAACCTAGGTCCTCCTTCTCCACTCCCCACACCATGTACCAAGACCCCCCAACTCCTCTCCACTCACTCCTGCCCCCTCCTTCCCCAGAGCCCTTTGTTTCAGCATCATACTCCCCCACCCAAGGCATTCTGTACGAAGGAAAGGCTCTTATCGTTGCTTGAGTGCAGTGGAAGTAGAAGCCACACTCAGCGCTCTCCCTCTCTCTCTCTCTCTCTCTCTCTCTCTCTCTCTCTGTTTTTTTTCATTCAGAAACTATTTATTCAGGTAGGAGGGAGAGTGTCTCAAAGTTTGTGTACTTCAGGATGACTTGGGGGAGGGGAGATACCCTGATGATTTTCCATGCATTCATGTTTGGATGATGATGTATTTTCTGTGCTTTAATTCCTTGTAGCAGGTTTGGAGCTCAGTCATTTTGCCCCGAAGCAAAACCCTAGCAGCAGCAAGGGGTGGGGCAGAGTTGAGTTTCTGCCTGCTGGTCTTTCTTTGTAAATTTGGTTGTAACATGTCACTGTTTCTCTAAAAACAGTTCCTGCTACTGGAACATCAGAATCATTCCATTTTAAGCCATTTTAAGTGTTAGGTCACCTGAACCCTCCAGGGACACGGTCTTACCTGTCATCTGCCCTCTGCCCTCTGTCCTTGGCCCTCAGAATGAATTTAAAGAGCTAAGTAGGGGAAGACAAGCAGAATTCAATAAAAGGTGACAAGTGGGGCCAAGAAGGTGGCTCAGTGATAGAGCTCAGGACTTGCACACAGGAAGTCCTAGGTTTACTTCTTCCACGTGTCAGAACTGAGTGGTATGGGGCCAGGTGGTGGTTCAACTGATAGAGCACATATGTTACAGTGCTCAAGAACTCTGAGCACCCAGTCCCCACCAGCAGGGAGGAACTTCACAAGCAGTGAAGCAATGTTGCAGGTGTCTCTCTCTTTCTGTCTCCTTCACTCTCTATTTCTCTTTCTCCTAAATAAATAAAATATTAAAAAAAAAGACCTGAGTAATGTCTGCTTTCTCACACATCAAAATAAGCAAATAGATCATTTAAGGGGAAAAAAAGTAAGAAAGTAGTTGACAGCAAATGCACAGCTCCCACTCAAGCTCAGTGAGAAGCAGCAAACCAGCACTGTGCCAGGCCTGGGTGAAGCTCACAGCCTGGGCACAGAATACTGCATTGGGAAGCCCGAGGTCCCAGGGTCAAATCCCAGAAGGACTATGTGAGGCAGAGTAGGCATCATTTACTTAAAATTAGAATATTGCCCTGAAAACTCACCCATTTGTCCCCTTTGCAATATATAAAGTGGAATGGGGTGTCAGATGGAGTCTGAGGTGCTGTTGCCTGTGTAAAGAGTGCAGTCCAGCCCAGGGTGGGGTGGGAGGCTGCCCTTGGACCCCGCAGGTTCCAATCCCCACCAGCTCCTCTATCCAGAGGGGGCGTGGACCAGCAGAGGGCCTTCCATTGCCTAATTCGGTCAGATTCCTGGAGCAGAGGCTGCTGAGGGATGATGAGCAGGAGCTTAATCACGTTACTCAAGGCCTAGGAATGCAGCTGCTCAGCTCAGCAGCCGACAGTCGCCGTGTGTCAGAGTCTGTCTGCACACCCTCCCTGCCATGTCCATTCACCCCTTCTGTCTGGGCCAAGGCAGGACAGGTGCCCAGAGCAGGTGCAGACTTGCTCCCCGCTGGTGGAGGCTCCGCAGAAGCCCAATGCTGCGGTGTTTCCCTAGAATGTGCAGAAATGGGTGGCCCATTGCTGGCCTGGAGGCCAAGGACCACAGAGAGGGCCACTGACTGGCTCAGTAGGGGCCTGGGCTTATGGAAGGACAAAAGAGAGAGAATAGCTGACAACACCAGCTGGCCCAGGCCAGCCATGACCCAGAGGACAGGCCCATAGGAAACCCACTGAGAAAGAGAAGGACAACCTGAGTGGGGTCTTATGAGTTAGAGCTCAGGAAGGAGCTGGCTGGGCTGAGGGGTCACTAGATGTCCCTGGGATGAAAGTCTCTGGGCTCAGGAGACTCACCATGTAGAACTTTCATCCTACCGTGTACTAGTCCCTGGATTCAAGCCCTAGCACCACAACAGAACGTGGTTGGCACTGCAGAGACTCCACGGGTGCTGGAGTGATGATGCTGTGGTGTCTCTCCACTTCTGTTTCTCTGCTCTTTTTTTGTTTTGTTTTTGTTTTTCTCTCTCCCTCTCTAAATAAAAGATGAGATAATGGACCTGCAGGCTGCTCAGCGATATCGCACATGCCCTGAGCTCAATCCCTAGCGATGTATTAGGGCAGGGGTAGATAGTATAATGGTTATGCAAAGAAATTCTGATGCCTGAGGCTCCAAAGTCCCAGGTTCAATTTCCCACACCACCTCCCAAACATGAAAGGCTTCTGCCCAGCCACAGTCACCCCTTGGGGAGCGTACCACAGCCATTGCTTCTAGAGCTCTGATGGCAAACCCTCCCGAGACAGCAGGTGAGGCTGTGGGCTCCACATCCAGTCTATCCGGCGTGGTTTCCAGACATCCTTCTGGAATGTTCTCTATGAAGGAACTGTAAGGTGTTTCCTGCCGTGCATTCTCTGATTTTCCAGGCAGAACTTGGTGACCTGTAACACTCCCTTCCCTCCCCATTGTGGGTCTGTCATTGGCACAGGAATGGTGACAGACAAATGGGGGCTGGAGAGATAGCTCCCCAGATCGAGGACCTGCCTTGCTGCTGCTAGGCATTCAGCCCCTGGATCAAGCCCTGTCACCACATGGAGAAGTTCCAGTGCTGTGTGTCTCTCCCTCTTTCTCTGTCCCTGTCTATCTAAATAGTTTGTGAAAGATTCCAAGGATAAAAAAACAAAAGTTGGCAAGGAGCAGTGAAATTAGCAGAAAAGGAAAGAGAATACAGAGGGACAGAGCAGGGAGAATGCTGGACCCATGGGCAGGTGTGTGCTTTGTGTATGTGTAAAGGCATGTGCCCTTATGTGTGTCCTTCACTGCAGACAATTCCTCTTTCTTCCCCTTCTTTTCTTCTTGTTTCTCACTAGTCCAGGAGCTTAGCTGATGCTGTCATACTTGCTGCTCTTCTTGTAACCATGGTCCAGCTCTGCAGTGTCCATTATGACAGCTGCCAGCATGGAGAAACACGAACATTTTGATCATAGTGTCATCTGGGTTTACTGCCAGGGGTTATCCACAGAGATGCTGCAGGGAGAGGAAGCAGGAGCAAAACTGAGATTTACATAGGGGCTGGGCAGTGGTGCACCTAGTAGAATGCACACATTATAGTGCACAAGGACCCAGGTTTAAGTCCCTGGTGAACCAGTGCTGCAGGTCTCATTCTCTCTCTCTCTCTCCCTGTTTCCCCTTTCTTCTCAATTTCTCTCTGTCTCTATCCAAAATAGATAAACAAAAGATTTTAAAAGATATCTACAAATGCAAGGAATCACCACCTGCATGAGCTTGAGCCAGCTGCAGGCCTTCATTCAGTAGATAATTACTGTGGCCCAGGTGTCTATATTTATTTAGCACTTAGGGGTTTGTTCATTTGTTCAACAAACACTAAGTTCCTGTTACATGATCAAGCTGTTGAGCTCAGCAGTGAGAAAACAGACAAAACTTCTGCCCTGATGGAGCTCACATTCTAGTGATGGTGAAGACAACCAGGGAAAGAAGATAAAAAAGAAGAGATCTAAGGAAGGCAATACACAAGTTTCTGGAGGAAGAGCAAGTCACAAAGATTATGACAGGAAAGAGTCATTTGATTGGAAACCTTTGCATTTACCACAAGCCTTTAATTCCTTCTTCCAAAGAGTCATGGTATACCTCCATCATCAGGGCCTTTCCAGAATGGACAAATAGCCCAAGGTGCAGGAGGGACCCTGCAGAGGAATACGGGCTCACAGCCAAGTGCTGCACAAAGCCAAATGATGCCATGCAAGCCTCTGCATGGGAAGGAAAGGCTTTGTTGCAGCTCAGAGTCACAATGGAGATAGCAGCAATGCTCAGCTCTGTTTTCCATTCTCTTTGTATCTTATAGTATGGACGTTAACTAGTTTCCTTCTTCCCTGCTTGGTTACATAATAAATAAATGAACAAATAAATTTAACTCATTTATTTTTACCAGAGCAGAGCACTGCTCAGCTCTGATATGGAGGTGTAAGGAATCAGCCTGGGCCCCCAGGCTTGACAGGTCTTTGCTCTTCTGCACAGAACTAGCTCCCTGGGCCCCTACATCTAGGATGGGTGACAACTGTCAGCAGCTGGCCAGCCTGCTCTAAGCCAGATGACAGCACTGCTGTCCATATATTGAGACCCCTCTGAGCCCATGCCCTGATGTGCCACTGAAGTCCACTGAGAAACGACATGCACTTCTCACTTTTTCATTTATTTAGCATAAAGACAGAAATAGAGAGGAAAGAAGGAGAGAAAGAGGGAGAGAGACCTTATAGCTCTTGTGAAATTTCTCCCCTGCAGGTAGAGACTGGGTACTTGAACCTGGGTCCTTGCAGACAGTTATGTGTGCACTTTCCCAGGCACTCCACCGGCCAGCCCCTATATACATTTCTCTTGACCAGAAGTCACTGGTGAGATGACTCCTTGACTTTGGGCATGTGTCCAGCTAAATGCTGCAGTCCAGGTTCATTGGGGGGAATGTCTAACTAGGTGGTGAGGACAGAAGTGCTTAGGACACTCTTGTCCACAATGGTCAGCCTCCCTGCTCTCTCACATGCTTCCTGCTGTTGGATTCATAGCCGCTAATGGAGAACACAGTCCCAGAATTCAGTGAAACCACACGTTTGGAGTAAGACCCCAGCAGAGCACAGTTGAGCAGGGTTTAGCTTTGCCAGAAGAGAAATAGCTGCACATTTGATTTGGCATGCACTAGACAAGCATTTCAGGTCAGGCTTACTGCGTGAGATGTTCTAATGTGGGGCCTTAAAGCATTCCATGTGTGCCATATTTCCCAGTCAGCCTGCAGCCGAGCAGTGGGTACCCGTGTGGCCCACCTTGGGAGTGATCACCAGTTCTGCCTGTGGGAGTTTGTGGAAGAACCTCTCACAGGAGTAGGGTGTAGTCCGTGGCCCATTGCTCCAGTGTTTATTTACTGAATATCTACTATGCACCTGCTGTAGGGACAGCAAAGTCTGCATACTGGAAGCAAAGGCCACAAAGGGACACAGAGTACTGGCAGGTGCTGGGAAGCCTTTCCTGCTTTAAGGAGAAGAAAGGACATCTCCAAGGCTGCTATTCTGGGGAGAAGCGTCTCCAGGGAAGGCACAATTGAATAAAACTTTTCTTGAGTCCTCCAGGTTATCTGGAGTGGAAGAGAGAGCTTTGGGCAGATGGAGCACCCCAAGCAATGTGGAGGTTCCCAGGAGGACCCATGGCCCAGTAGAGGAAAGCTGAGAGCGTGAAATGAGCTCTCCCATTACAGCATATGTGTGTGTGGCACAGGGGCCCTGGCACCATACCCAGCAGGAGTCTGAGCCTACGCTCTTCCAGAGCTTCTGGCAGAGATCTCAAGCTTCATGGATAGTCTGTTAACAGACCAATGCCATCGCTTCACCTCCAGACACAAACAGACTGCAGATGTCCCCTCTCCCAGATGGATACCTGGGTGCTTCTCCTCATCCTGTTCAGTCTCTGCCAGGTTTCAAGGCCTCACCTGAGCATTGCCTTATGCAAAGTTCTCCCCAACCCCGCCTAACTTCACTGCAGGACCTTCTGACTCTGAGACAGCAGGATGTCACCCAGGACCCCCTTGGTGATAGTAGATGGGGGGAGGTGTTGGGGAGCAAGAAGACAGCTCAATGGGTAGACGAGTGTCTTACCTTGATTGAGACCTAGGTTTGAGCCCCAGCCCCATTTGTGAAAAACCATGTGACCTTCTATTCACCTTCCCCAAAGTGTTCAAATCCCAGGAAATTTAAAAATAAGCCTGTCACTTAAAAAGATGAGAATCCCAGCCTAGAAGGTGGATCAGTGAATAAAGTGTTGGAATTTACAACATGAGGTCCTGAGTTTAATCCCTGGCACCACATATGCCAGGATGATGCTCTGGTTCTCATCTTTCTCATTAACAAATAAATAAAAATATACATATTTTTAAAAAGTGCAGAATCCCCCTCCTGGCCTGTGTTCCTCAGACATCAGGTGTGCATGCATTATTACGAGGGTCCCCTTCAGTCACTACCAAGCCCAGCTCATGGCTGCCGGTGATGAAAGGCCAGATGTGTCTGTGTGGGCACAGTGCCCTCCACCTGGGACCCCACTGCAGGCTTCTGACTGGCTGGACTGACAATGGCTGTCTGGGAGTTAGGGAAACGTAGCCCACACACCTGCACTGAGGTGGGCTTCTATAGATCTGTGTCTGCATTGAACCTGGCCTATCTATTCCCACCTTTTTTGTGTGTCCACTCCTCTGGTCTCACTTAGCTGGTTATTTAAAGCTAAACAAGGGGCCACTGCCCAGCACCCCAGAAAGCCACACTGTACACCACTTTCTGCAGGAGGGAAGGCACTTTATTGCTGCTCTGGGTATAGGAAGGAGGGGCCAATGAGGAGGGGGAGGGAGCAGGGAGGAGGAGGCAGGGAGCAGGGGTCAGACAACCTCCCACTTCTCTGCTTTGAAGGATATCAATGCAGTTGTGAGGAGAGGCTGAGGAAGGGGTTTGGGGTAAACAGAGGGGAGGATGGTTGAGAAGGTCTTATTTGACTATTTATTTACTTGATAGAGATACAAGCAGAAATCAAGAGGGAAAAGGGAGACAGAAAGGAAGAGAGACAAAGACAACTTCAACAGTGCTTCAGCACTTGAAAAACTTTGCCCTTGTAGGTGGGGATGGGGGGGGTTGGGCTTGGACCTGGGTCCTTGTGCATTGTAACTTGTGTGCTCAGTCTAAGTTATTGTTTGTCCTACAGATCAAGAATGGAAGCCAGATAGGGTGTGAGTCCACAGGCCACCATGACACCTTCTGACCAGTGTTTAATGTCCATTCTTGGTGGCCCTGTCCTCTTGGGTCCATGTAGGAATAATCCACTTTAAACAGCACCTCACACTCAAGCAAACGAAGCAAAATGCTGCACACAAGGCATATGTATAAGGAATGTCTTTGTGTGTGCAAAAGGAATTCTTCACATGGCATTTCACAAATATCTAGACATACTCTTCGTCCTTATAAAAATACCGCAGGCAATGAAAGCTACGCCTGCATATTTATACAATACCTTTCTCTAAGTAGGTCAGCAGCAGTAAGCTTTTTTTCCCCAACAGATTCATACATAAAATATATACATCAGGGCCAAATGGAACATATATTTTGAAATATGAGCCCTGTGCTGAGCTGTGGGATCTGGAGAGAAACCCAGGTGCCTGCCAGAGGCCAGGCAGGAGCCCTGCTCATGCAGGAAAGGAAGCCAGGCAGCTCTTATCTGCCCATGGCGCTGGCTGTCAGATTTCTCCTCCTGGCAGCTAGGAGTGTGGCTCCCAGCTTCCTGGCCCCATGCCTGCCTGCGGTTATTTGTTGAGGCTCAAGACACTCCACTCCAAGCAGCTGTGCCAGCTCACCCTAAGGTCCTTTCCTCAAGACTCTGTGGCCTTCAAGTGCATCCCCTGGGCATCCAAGGCAGACCCTAGGCTTTGACCCCAATCTAAGAGTCAAGGTGCCAGGAAGTGTGTGTGTGTGTGTGTGTGTGTGTGTGTGTGTGCGCGCGCGCGCGCGCGCGCGCGCGTTTCTCTCTATCCTATCAAAACAAAACAAACCAGCAAAAACAAACAAACAAAAAACCACACACACACACACACACACACACACACACATACACACACGCTTGCTTTGTGCCAGGATTTGCATCGTTCCCGAGGTCACAGGGCTGACCCTGGACACCAGCCCCACCAGCGACTGGGACCTCCCAGCGGGAAGGCCCGCTCTTTGCTGTGGCCTGGGGCTGGAAGAGGAAGGGACCAGAGCGGGTCCCCGAGGGCAGGTCGCTGCCTGAAGGCAAGGCTGCGCAGGTGTCGCGGGACGGGTCTCCAGCAGAACCTTGGCGCCAGGTTCTGGGTCGGGGTCGAGTCTGGGGGGAGGGGGGTCGCCACCCTTACACCAGGCGAGTGTCCAGTATGTCGCCTGCGAGAAGGGACACACCTCCCTCCCTCCCGCCCCCTCCCAGTTGGAGTTCAGCCGTTAGGTTTTGGCGATAGCCTCCGGGGAGCGGGGCGCTGCAAACTGTCGACAGCCTTCTCACACCCCCACCGGGGCGCCGGATCCCAGGGGACAAAGGAGCTGGCAGGGTGGCCGGGATTCCCCGAAGGCCTCGGGGGCCGCAACCGACCGGAAGTAGGGTAGGGGTGCAGGAGGCTGCGCGCAGGTGTGGATGCGGGCGGGATCCCTTTGTCCTCGGCACCCACGGGCGCTCGCCCCGCCTGCACCCCCTTCTTTGTGCCCAAGAGGCGCGCGGACCCGGAGGGGACGTGGCCGGCCGGCTATGGGCGCTGGCTAGGGGACCCGATGCCCATTGTCCTCGGAGGGCGGGGCGCCCCTTGGGGGAGCAGGTATCTGGAGTCGGGGGAGGCAGCTTCCCGCCCCCTGTAGCCCAGCCCTATGGGTTCGTCCCCGCATGTAGCCCCGCCCCCGTGGCCCCGCCCCGCCCCGCCCCGCTAGTCGGCTTGCACCTTCCCGGCTGGCGGGCGCTCTCGGCCCAGGCAGCGACAGTGACTCCCGCGGCTTTGGGGCGCAGCACGCGGGCGAGGACGCGGGCCGGGACCGGCGACCTCGGGGTGTGGGTGAGTGGCGAAACGGGGTGCGTGTGGGCGTGGGCCTGGGGGTGCAGGTGACCACAGCCTCGGTGTACGGGTGGGCGGGGGCCCGGCCTGTCCTTGTGTCCCCCCCCCCTTGCTATGTGCTCGGCGCTACACCGGAACCGAGGGGTCTCCGGCGTCCGGGACCTGCACCAGGCAGCCCCAAGGGGGGTGCCCCCAATCCCATGGGTGCGGCTGCCCGGGGTCCCCTGGCTCTTGACAGCCGTCCCAGGAGCTCGGGGCTTTCCTTCAAGCTCGGGGACCCGGCTGGGGGTGGGGGGACACAGGTGACACCGGGCACAGCCTGGAGACCGCACCCCGCCCCCTCCTGGCTGTTCACAGCCCCTGGCGGTCGGCACCCCAACCTGCACATGGGGTGCAGAGAAAAAAATATTTTTAAATTTTTTGCAGTGGCCTTTGGTGAACAGCTGGACCGGTCTCAAGATTTTTTTCCCCTCTCATTTCTCCTTGCAACTACTTCTTGCCAAGGACCAACTCGTGTTCTCCGCCCCCTCCCCTTTTTTTTTTTTCACTATGAATGACTGCGCCCCCTCCCTCGCTACTGGTGAGGCATGTGTTTCATCTTATAAATAGAAAGGAGCATGGGGGTTTGGCAGGCCCTGCTCACTCCTGTCCTGGCTCCGAGAGGTCAGTTTAAAAATAAATCTGCACTTGAGTGCTGCCCAGAGCGGGGCTGGAGCCTGGCCGGCTGCGTGGACGCGGCCTCAAAGCCCGGTTGCAGCCGGGTTGAAAGGAGGCAGCACCCACCCAGCACGGGCTGACAGTTTACCAGACAACGGGGAGGGGACGATAGGCGGGCCAGCATGTCAGGGGTGCTGCACCAGGAATCTTTGGGGGAGTCTCCTGGGCTGCCACGTGCTCAGGGGGAGGGGAGGGAGCTGCTGACTGACTGTGTGGGGGAGGGAAGACTGTCCCCCCCCCCCCCCACACACACACACATAAAGGGCCAGCAAATCCACAGCCTGGGATTATTTAAACATCATAGCCAAGCTTGGGGGTGTCTCCTTAACAGCCCCAGAGGACAAAGGGCTCACCCACCCCCATATACACACACACACACACACAAAATGTGGAGGATGCCCCAGGGCACCCTAACGGTGATTAAAGCCCCCTGTAACACTCAGCCTTGGACTGACTGGGAACTGCAGCTTCTCCCTCCTTTCTGGCCCCCAGGTTCCAGAAGTCTCGCCCCTCAAGGCTATCTGCCACAGCCCATCCTTCAGGTAGTTGAGGAGGACATCACAGGTGTGCTGTGACTGACTCTTTGGGAAGAAATGTCACCACTGGGAGCTGGGCTGGGGCAGTTGTGTTTCATCCCTTCTCCTGCCATCAGCCATGAAGGCTGTTTCAAAGTCAAAGGTTCAGCATGACGTACTCCCCCCCAAATGCTGATTCCCTGATGTCCTGACTCTCTGGCTAGGGCACTGAGGCAGGCAAGCACATGGCACTGTGGAGGTCCTCCTGTACCCCAGCAGTCTCTGTCTTCCAGCAATCGTGCCTGGAGAGATGGAGACTGAGCGTCCTGAGTGGGGCAGAGGCTGGGACAGATGCCAGGGCATGAAATGAAGAGGCTCCTGCCCTCAAAACCTATGACGGGGCCTGGCTTCCATCTCTGCCCACAGGGGGTAACAGCTCAAGTGATCAGTGCTTTGTGTTTTTCTTTCTCCCTGTCTCTCCTGCTCTCTCAATGTCTCTCTCTCTCTCTCTCATACTTAAATGTGGTGGGAGGACATCCAAAGCTATAAAGGGCCCTGAGTCTTTCCTGTGTTTTAGGTCCAGCCTAAAAAGCCACCCCCCCCCCCATCACTCAAGTCTGTGACTTTCTGCAGTATTGGGGCTTGTTGTTTTCTGTTTTTTTCCAGCCCAGACATTTTCACCAGTTCTTCTCATGTGGGTGGGATGCCCTCCAGAGCCTGAAACCTCCAGGAAGTCTGCTCAAATATTATTATCATTATCATTACTATTATTGTTATTATTATTACAACTCTTGCACTTAGCCTGATTTTGTTTTGGCCCCGTCGGATTACTTTCTAAGCCGGAATCCTGGAGGCCCTGGTATTCATTGATCCAATTAGACTGTCAGTCTGTTTTATTATCTATTTTTATATGCAGGCTGCTTGGCAGAGAGCAAGCAGAGTCAGGGAAACAACCAGACCCACCTCAGATTTTCTATCCCCTGTAGCCCCAGAATTCTGACAATCCACATGCAGGGCACATGATGTGAATGAATGATAGTCTATTTAACCTTCAAAGAAACAGGATTGAGAGTTCTGCATGAGGTCTCTCTCAAAAACACCCCACCGTGTGTACACACACACACACACACACACACACCACTGATTCCACACCCAGGGCCAGCCCCAGAGAGGGCAGAACACAGCCTGCAGGGAAGTGGTTGCTACATCCTGCGTGGATCAAGTGTTCAGTGCCTGGCTCACTCACCCCTCTTCCTCCAGGAAGTCCTTTGTTTCTAAGTCTTTCTGTGAAGGAAGAGCAGCTAACACCCCCACTTCACAGGGGGGGAACGCTGAGGGCAGGGGCTTAGGATGACTTACCCAGAGTCTCAGGATTAGGGCCAGACCTGAAATGCCCAGGCAAACCTTCTAGCTTGTCACTGTTTATACAGGGCCTGTGAGCCTGGTGATGAGGGGAGAGGAAGGTGAGAGTCAGCCTGGAGCAAGGGGATGCCAGTTTTGGCTCTCTGAGGTCACAGTCTGGTTCTGGTACTTACTGCTTGTGTGACTTGGGGAAAACTACTTCAGTTATGCATGGCATTGTTTCTACTGTAGCATAGGTGTGATAATATTACTCTGAGTAGTGAGAGTTAAATATGTAGATAAATATAGCATCCTCAGAACAGTGTCTGGCCAAAAATAAGGAGAGGCTGACATTTTTCTTTTTGCTTGTGTTATATCCCCAGGGCTTAATACTAATTCTCTCTTTTAAGAATTGATTTTCGTGGTCTGGGAAGTGGTGCAATGGATAAAGCATTGGATTCTCAAGCATGAGGACCCAAGTTCAATCCCCAGCAGCACATGTACCAGAGTGGTATCTGGTTCTATCTTTCTCTCTCCTCCTATCTTTCTCATTAATAAATAAATAAAAATATTTAAGAAAAAAGAATTTATTTTCTTTGTAATCTTTTTTAAAATCGAGGGTGAGAGGCAAGAGGGAGAAAGAGAGAGCGAGAAAGAGGGAGAGAGAGAGAGAGAGAGAAGAGAGACACAGCACCATTCCACCATTCCTGAAACTTTCCTTTTCACAGTGCTCCTATGTGGTGGCTGGGAGCTAGAGCCCAGGTTTTTGCAAATGGTAAAGGGTGCACTCTACTGGATGAGCAATTTCTTTGCAAATTTATCTTAGTTTTTCAAGATTTATTTATTATGAGAGAAAAAGAGAGACCAGAACACTGCTTAGCTATGACATAAGATGATGTCGGGTATTGAACCTGGGGCCACAACCATGCAGCTGATAGGCCGTGGTCTTTCTCCCTGGCCCAGTACTTAATCCCCACTCTCAGGTAATATTCTCAAGTGGTTGGTAGGGTTGCTCTGATTTCCTGGGTGCAGACACAGGATCGGGAGAGTGGAGTCCAAGTTCACAGACTCGCAAAAGAAGCAAAATCAGGGTAGGATGCAGGATTGAGTCTGTCAGCAGCCCCCTCCCCCCAACCCACACACACATAGCCTCTGAGAAGGGCTGGAAAGTATTGAAATCAGAGTCAGATGGCTATTGCCTAGACTTCACTCCTCTGGACTGCCTTTTTTCAGATGGAGAGAGGGAGAGACTTCAAAGCTTCCCAGAGTGCTGTGGGCTGGGGTCATTTGGGTCATTTGAATAGTAAGGTAGGTGCCTTCCTAGGTGAGCTGTCTTGAAGGCTCTAAATCTGACCATTACCCCCTTATAGTCCTCCCTCTCCTCCCCCTCCTCTACCTCTTTTTTAATAACGACAGAGAAATTGAGAGGGAGAGAAAAAGCTACAGTATAGCTTCCCCGCCACCCTGCAGAAGGGGCCAGGGGCTTGTACCAGGGTTCTTATGTGTGGTAATGTGTACACTCTAGTGGGTGCACCAATAGCTGCCCCCTCAAATAAGTGTTGTTTTTTTTAAAGAAATACCTTTTTAAAATATTTATTATTTTATTTATTCCCCTTTTTGTTGCCCTTTTGTTGTTGTTGTTGTAGTTATTATTGTTATCATCATTGTTGGATAGGACAGAGAGAAATGGAGAGGGGGGAAAGACAGAGAGGGGGAGAGAAAGAGAGACACCTGCAGACCTGCTTCACCGTCTGTGAAGCGACTCCCCTGCCAGTGGAGATCTGGGGGCTCGAACTGGGATCCTCCCACCGGTCCCTGCGCTTTTTGCCATGTGCGCCTAACCTGCTGCGCTACCGCCCAACTCCCCAAATAAACGTTTTTAAAGATACAAACATAGCATCAGGTATTCAAAATCAGTTTGCGTTTTTGAGAAGCAATATGTCACATGGCTGTGGACCCTGAAAATATGGTGCTGGTGGTGCTGGTGGTCGCTATCTTGCTGCTTCTGAAGACCCTAACACACACTGGCATCCTTGAAAGTTGCCAAGTTCCAAAGTGGCTTTTTCATCCTCTTGCTGCGTGCCCTAGTCATAGAAGATTCCTTGAACCTCTGATTTTCAATTTTCAAATCTCTGGGTGTTGCCGGGGATGGTGCTCAGTGGAAGAGCTGTGAGACTGGGGTTTGGTCCCCTGCACCAACTTTAAGTTTTTTTTGTTTTTTTTTTTAAATCTGGGTTTGGTTCAGATGGGGGTGGGGTATTAGAGAAAGCCATTGTCATCCCCCCAGTTCCTAGGTATAGCCTGAGAGTGTCCCCAAGACCCCAGTGACATCAGAAAGGAATTCTGGGAGGCCATTGGGTTCTGCCACTTGCTCAGAGCTGCAGGGATGAGTGGGGCCACATAGAAGAATGGAGGTCACTCACAGGTTCTGCTCTTGGCTGTGACCCCTGGTCAGCCGCCCACTCCTGGGGTTTCTTCTTTGCCTTAGAGGAGGTGCATGGCACTAGGAGCTACCAAGTTCAGCAGCTCCTGCTGCCACAGCTCTCAGGCTTCCCTGAGCAAAGTCTGACCATGGGCAGGGGACTCCACAGGACCTCTGTCTGCACAGCCACCATCCCCATGGGGAAGAGGTGGAGAGGGAGACAGGGCCCACAGGAAGTGGGGGCATCCTGCAACACCCCCTCCCTCAGCTCCCGTTGATGTCACTCCAGCCTCTGTCTGTTGGAGGTAGTCACCTCACTGCATTCAGGCTAGCTTACCTGGACACCCAGCCCTCTGGGCACCCAGCTCCCAGGAAAAGGCAGGCCTGTGGCCCCTCTCTGTCCCCACTTTGCCCTCAGTACCCTCTCCTCCCCACCTCTGCCCCCAGAAGCCCTTAGTGCTGGCATAGCTGAGCTAAGACCTGCCCTCCATCTCTCCCCTTGCACAGCGACCCCCAGGGTCTTCTGGCCACCCAGCTACCTCCGTGACATCCTCTGTATCTTTAGGGGTTGGGAGGCAGGTGGACTCTCCACCTCCGGTGCCTTGTGCCCAGGGGCAGTGCAGAGGATAATGGGAGGCACATTCCTGTTGGTACCTCTCCAGCTATTGTCTGTCCATTCGTCTGCCCATCTGTCAATCACCTCACCCACCGAATTCTATCCTGTGTCCTCTGTTTCTATCATCTGCTTACCTGCTTTCCCCTCCCCTCCTTTTTATGGGTTGAACATTGCTTTACTGTTTCATACATCTTTGGAGTACAGTCTTACACCTGTATATGCATATTCTCTACCTGTAGCCCCTCACACCAGAGACACCCCCCCCCACACACACACA